>NC_064649.1:91701091-92002591 GCF_023864345.2 Schistocerca serialis cubense
AGGAGTATTTCAGACATCAATCTCGGAAAGGTATTTGCCAAGAAAGTTATAAGATTTCCTGTAGAAACTAAATTTTAATTTAATTCAACAGCAATGCTCAGAAAATAATTGTTAAATACTGTACATATATCTGATTTATCGGTAACAGAAATATTTGTACTGCGAACTGACTGCTCAACACTGATGCCCAAGGTCTTATTAAGGCGTTCAGTAAGACCGTTAGTTTGCGGATGGTAGGCAGTCATCATGTGATCACGGCTTTTGTAATGGCATAGCATGTCAGATAATCAGTGCAAACAATAATCCATCTATTGCCCCTAGGAGACGTTGGAAATCGTCCTAAGAGGTCAATCCCAACACGCTGGAAAGGTGTTTCGGCTGGTGGAATTGGTACGAGTCAGCCGGATGGTTTCTGTGGAACTGCCTTTTCTCTGTGGCATTCCTACAGTGCAACACATAGTGACAGACACTCCTAAATAAACCTGGCCAGAAAAATCTCTTGCAGATTCTATCATAGGTCTTAATAAATCTTAAATGTCCGGCCTCAGGTGTGTCATGGAATTTCTGTAAAACATCTAAGCGGATGTGTTTAGGAATCACTGGTAGCCACCTCTTTCCAACAAATCAGAGTTTTCCTTGCAGGTTAATCCATTAACTACCTTAAATTGTCCTTTCACATCCTCTGACAGATTTAAGGCAAGCATAATTTGATATATCTTGGCGTCCTCCTGCTCAGCAGAGAGATCCTGGAGTGCAGCAAGACAGTCACTATCTTTATCAGTCTTGATGGTCTTGCACAGGGTTTCTTGAGAGACAGTCGGCATCTTGGTGTTTTCTTCCACTTTTGTACACTATGGTAATGTCATACTCTTGAAGACGTAGTGCCCACCTGGCGAGTCGTCCTGTTGGACCCTTAAGACCTGTCAACCAACAAAGTGAATGATGGTCTGTAACAACTGTGAATGGCCTTCCGTAGAGATACTATCGAAATTTGCACATGGCCCAGCCCACAGCAAGACAGCCTCTCTCTGTAGCTGAGTAGTTTCTCTCGGCTTTTGTAAGTTTCCTAGAAGCATAGGCTATAACCTTCTCTTTTCCATCTGAAATTTTCACCAGAGCAGCACTGATCCCATACCTGCTGGCATCTGTGTGTAGTTCTGTTGGTGCTCTCTCATCATATAGACCAAGTAGGGGGTCAGTTGTCAGAGCTTTTCGCAGCACATCAAAAGAATCTTGTTGAGCACCACCCCAGATAAATTTAGCATCAGCTTTTAACAACTCTTGGAGTGGCCTGGCTTTGAAACAAAGTCTTTGATAAAACGACGGTAATAAGAACATAATCTGAGGAAGCTTCTCACATCTGTAATACTTTTAGGAATAGGAAATTCCATTATAAATCTCACCTTTTCTTGGTCTGACCGCACACATTCGTTTGACACAAGGTGTCCAAATATTTTGATTTCTTTTTCTCCAAAGAGACACTTTCTTGGATTAAGTTTCAGTCTGCCTTGTTGGAGACACTTAAGAGCGGCCCTCAGTCTTTTTATATGTTCATCAAATGTCTCTGAGAACATTATAATTTTATCTAAATAACAAAGACACATCGTCCACTTCAGGTGACGTAGATTATCCGTCGTCCATTCAAAAGTTGCTGGTGCATTACACAAACCAAACGGCATTACCTTAAACTAATACAGGCCCTCGGGGGTGATGAATGCAGTTTTCTCACGATCACCCTTATCTGCTTCAATTTGCCAGTATTCTGAGTACATGTACATGGTTGGGAAAAACTTAGCCCCCTTCAGACAACCTAGTGTATCGTCAATTCGTGGAAGAGGGTAAATGTCATTTTTAGTTATCTTATTAAGCTTCCTGTAATCAACACAAAAGTGCCAACTGCCATCCTTCTTCCTGACGAGGACCACTGGTGACGACCGTGGGCTCTGCGAAGGCTGTATGATGTCATTCATCATCATTTTCTCTACCACATCGCGAATTATTTGACGTTCCGGTGCTGACACACGGTATGCTCTCTAGCTTATTGGTAGATGGTGTCCAGTGCTAATCTGGTGCTTCACTGTCGATTTGTCTAATTTGCTCTCCACCTGTGGATTGAAGTATTCAGAGAACTCTTGAAGATTGGCAAGTAGCTTCTTCTGTTGTTCCTTAGTGAGAACTGGTGATAGTTGAGCTAGAAGATCTTGTCTCATAGTGGTGGCACTAATTTTGCCCACAGGCTCGGCATGGGAGGTTTGTAAGACACTCAGCTGTTATTCAGTGAATGGCTCAGCATTTGTTATGCACATGCATCTTGGAAGGATCTGCAGTTCTTGGCGACAGTTAACTATCCATGGCATGACATGTACAGTTACCTTTCTAGCAATGACTGCAGGAATGATCACTTCATCCAGCACACACAGTCTCCACACACTCAGATGCACGTCTTCCTGTCCACAGTATCTCATCTCGTCTAGCAGAATCTTTGAGCGACCGCAATCTATAATTGCCTGATAAGCTTTCAGAAAGTCCCATCCGAGAATGTCATCACGACTACACTCTTGTAAGACAATGAATTCTAAGGGCTGTGTATGGCCACTTATACCCACATGAATGGTACATCTTCCTGTAGGTTTTACATATTTCCCATTAGCCATCTTCAGCAGAGGTGTTTTGTTGCCGACAAATATGGTTTTCTGCAATTGGCAACGGTACTTCTCTGAAATGACCGAATATGATGCTCCAGAGTCCACAAGAGCTTGGGCTGGTTGGTCATCTATGGGACTTAGGAGAAGCAGGAAAGGTGTGGACGGGGCCCAATCAGTTACTGCTGGTTGCACAGAAAACACATACAGTTTGTTTTTAAAAAACAAAACTCTCCATCAATCATTTTTAAATGATTTCATTACACTGGAGGCTGAAAGCCTTATTAGAAGAATTGTAAGTTATTGCTGGCTGAAGGCCACAAGCAATGTTACACACAATCAACGGATGAAGGCCTGTCTAACTGACTGCCACTAGGTTGAGTGCCCTCCAAAAATCCTATGGTGTCCTCAAGGCCCCTAATGGCCTTAAACAAAAACTCAGTGGCTGCTTCTGTCTCACCTACAACATCCGGTGTGACGTGAACAGGCTGAAGAACAGTAGCACACAAACGGGCTGCTAGTCCGGAACGCTACCCTCAATAGGCTGGTGCGTTATCGCTAGCTCATAAATGAAGTGGTCCCTCCTTGACTGGCTGATCCTGGGACACTGCCTGACCACCATTAGAATTAGTCACCTAAAACAACAAATAGCATGATAAATATCATGTTACAATTAAAACCAACGGTAACTGTAATGGGAATATTACAATCGTAACCACGCTCTGCTACCACTGAGACGCGGGACTTAGGGAAAGCAGGAAAGGTGCGGATGGGGCCTAATCATTTACCGTTGGTTGCACAGAAAACACGTACACTTTATTTTTAAAAAACAAAACTCTCCATCAATCATTTTTAAATGATTTCATTACACTGGCGGCTGAAAGCCTTATTAGAAGAATTGCAAGTTATTGCTGGCTTAAGGCAACTGGCAATGTTACACACAATCAACAGCTGAAGGCTTGATTAAGAAGGTTCAAAATTATTCATCGGCGGAAGGCCAGACGCAATTTCAAAAGTACACAACGGCTGAAGGCCTGAATTAACAATAAGGTGGACAATTACACGTTAACAATACCAAAAACCTTAATAACTCTAACAAGTTATAGCGACAGCTGAAGTCCTTATCAAGACAGAACTGAAACTATTTGTCGGCTCAATGGCTGAAGGCATGAATTACAAATAAGGTGGACAATTACTCACAAAGCTGAAACTCTTCCTAATAATGTTAATAACTTGTAACAAGCTATAGTGACGGCTGAAGGCCTCACTACAACAGGATTTAAAATTATTTGTCATCTGAAGGCCACAAGCAGTGTTACAAACAATTAACGGCTGAAGGCCGGAATTTCAAGTGGAGAAGGCAATAACATGCTAAAACATTAGGGTAAATTTTAAACAATTATGACAACTTCTCCATAGGTAGACCTCCCAAAACGTTCAAGAGGCGGTTGGATTACACACTGTGTTGGACAGCATCAACATGATGAGGAAAGGTACACTGCTGGAAAAGTATGCTAACCTCCAGGGCAGGTAACTGGGGTGTTAGCAGCCACAAGGCAGAAAATACCACTGTTTGCACTTCACTAATAAGAATAATACTAAATTCCATGATGAATAACAAATAGAGAAAAATGGCTGCAATATTTCACTGCCTCGAAACCCTTCAATCGTTGCCGCCAGGCTCAGCGGCCCTGGGAGCAACAACCCACTGACCAAAGACGAGATCTCAGAGTAGTTGAGGTTGCATTTAGCAGTTAACTCTTCACTCAAATTAAACATCCAGAGTTCAGTGTGCAACAAAGTCATCACTCTCGCAGCTACCCTTCCTCAGTCTGGCAGTGGCAGCACGCCACCAGCGGCCCCAGCTTGCCCTCAGGCTGCACAGACCTCCTTGCTGCTGCACCCCTACCAAACTGATCTCCGTTCACAACTCCTCACCAAATCCAATACGCAGACAGTGTTAAAATAACTGCTCATTCAAAACCACAAGATACACACGGATCCGGGAAAACAATTCTACCAACAACTCACATTACTAAAACCAGTCACTGTGAAACAACATGGATGGATTATAAGTCACAGAGAAGCCAGAAGCAGTCGAAAGAACAAATGCACGTCGTGTGCTGCGATGAACGACCAACCAACGATTGTCCCCACTCAAGTCAGGCATAGGAAAGAGCCAGTACAAATCGTCGACTGACAACTTATTGCAATAAGGTCACTTTGACAGGCAGGCACACACACAGATGAAAGTTGCACTACTTGAATATCACAGTCCATTCAACTAAAACTCGCTCAATCTGGTCCACACCCTTCCGTCGGACAGTGCATGTGTGTCGCCAGCGGTCGGGCGAGTACTGGCTGTCTGGACCTCCACTGCTACTCTGTTCCAACTCAACTCCCTGGACACACGACGACCCGCAAATACCAGAGACCGCTTCAAAGATGGTACCACAGTACACACTATTGATAAACGCTGCTGCTGCCACTAACAGACAGACAAGGCTAGCAAACGTAGTGGCGCCAGTGAACGCACTAAGAACAAGACGCCACTATCACTATTACAAGGTGCCAAGTTATCAACGGCATCAACGCGAGCCACACACGTCTCAATATCGACTTATTTTCCTATCATTTTCGTAGTGATTGATGGTGGAGGATTTTTCTCTTCAGCAGCCTCACCTCCATGTTACGGCGGCTAGGTGATTGGCTGGAGCTTCTAAACAGCGATGGAGACTTTGATCGGCGTGTTGGGGAGTGTCCTCTCCAGCGGCTTGCTTGCGGCAATGGTGACCCACGTTGTCCTGCACCCACATCTTCTTGTTCATCTTCGTCGTCCCAGAGTTGGCGTTGGATAAGATTGGTCCGCTGTCTTCTATCGCAGGCGTCATCAAATATCCGCCGCTTTTCTTGACAATAGCACACCACATGTCCCGGTCGTCCGCAGTGGAAACATACTGGTTGGTTATCCTGGGTCCTCCAGACGTCAGTCTTCCTTGGTGCCCAAACAGGTTCCTCATGGGGCACTGTAGGAACGTAACTCTGCCTGTGTCTCAACTTTTTCACTGTTTTAAAGGAAATGACGGATGAGAGATTGGGTTCAATGTCTGTTCCACTTTCTCCCTTATGACCTCTTGAAGCATCTCGGTTTTTTGCTCACCGTGCAATCTAAGTGCCTTTTGAACTTCCTCTCCCACTATCTGACAAAGAACACTTGTGAAATCAGTTGCTTCTTATATCACAGAGATCGATATGACATTCGGAAGCCGTTCAAACTTCTTGTATGTATTTCTTTTTTTGATGCATTGTCTCGATATACTGGCAGCATTTTATGAGGTCATCTGCTGTCGAAACCTCCTTCAGGAGTAGGACTTGATACATGTGCTCAGCAATGTCCTTCACGAGATGTGCAACCTTATCTTCCTCCTTCATTCTAGGATCCTCTATTTTACACATCTCCAAGATGTCTTGAATGTAGGCTGCTGTAGATTCTCCTGGACACTGTGCCCTGCACTTTCATTTATCTTCAGCCTTGCACTTCTGTCATTGTGTGTCGCCGAAATACTTGCGCAGTTCCGCCTGGAATGCTTCCAAGCTTGTGAACATCTTCTCGTTGTTCTCTTACCATTGCTTGGAAGTTCCCTCCAAGTAGAAAAATATGTTAGCCAAACACACGGTGTCATCTCATTTGTGAAATTTGGCTATATGCTCATATACCTTCAGCCACTTGTTTGGATCTTGGCCATTGTCACCAGAGAACCTGGAAGGATGTCTCATGTAGTGGCACATAGTTGCTGTCATTGTAACACCCTCTTCTTCTTCTGTCTCCGGTAGATTGCGATCTGTTGAATATGGCTTGAACTCAGGTTTCTCGCCATGTAAACGGCTGCTCTGTCGTGGCATGATGGGAGCCACTGTGTTGTTGATAATGTGCACTATCACAGGTTCCAATACCCAGCATCTCCATCAGAATAATGTCATGTAGAAGAAGGTGAAATTAGATGAATAACAAACACTAAATTCACTTAACAAAGGGTTATTCAGCACTTGCACATACAAGAGATAGGAGCGAACTGCCTCTGGCCAGAACACATACAGTATATATTCAGCTACAGAACATTCCAGTACAATGATTCTTGACATTTGTGGATACTTCTAGAATGCACTCGAACCAAATATAGAAATTAAAATTGTACAGTCGAGGTGAGTTTTGAACTCACGACCCTCCACGCAACAGGTTAGTATCATACTACACCATGGTGCTACCCAGCTTCTTCTGTGACAGTATCACATTTTTGTTTCAGTTGTTTTAATGGTGGTAAAATATTTTCTCAGTTTTCTAAATTGAATATAAGTAACAGGACTTTGAAATAGAATTAAGTTTCTATTTAATTCCATTACACAAATAGCTGACATAATTTAGTATACTTCTGTTAATACTAGTACAGCTTACTTGCTTTTGTAATATACCTGCTGACCTGAATTGTTCTAGCTCGTACTGTAGCCGTGCCTTGGAAAAATCCAGGATCGAATGTAACAATATTATGAGAAAGAAAGTTGCTACTCACCATATTGCTGAGTTGCAGATAGGCACATAAAAAAGACTCACAATTACAGCTTTTGGCCATTGGCCTTCATCAACTATACACACACATAGGTGCCCCCCCCCCCCCCCCACACACACACACACACACACACACACACACACACACACACACACACTAATGCAACTCACGCACAGACTGCAGTCTCAGGCAACTGAAACCACAGTTGCCTGAGACTGCTTGCAAGTGGCACAACTATATTCATAAACTTAGATAAATGAAATAAGAGGGGGCTGAATATAGAGTATTTCATGCATGAGTCTAATAACAGTTGCTTCACCTTGTTTCTGCTCTAAATAATCTCAGAAGATTGCTGTCCTAAAGTTCACAGTTCATGTAAATTAGGTTCTAGTCACTATTGTGAACATTATTCCTACCAAGACATGGTGTTTATAGTATTCTTTTGTGTCACATTCTCAAGGTGTGCCCAGTAAACCTGTTTGCAAATAGTGGATTCACTCATTACCCCTTTTCCTGTGTTGTCTGCCACGGTCAGCTTTTGCACATTCCAAAATAAACCAATGAGTAAATATCACATGCTGCCAGTAACAACTACCATACATGTACAACTTTGTCATTTGAGTTGGCTACCATGCCATGTGTGAACTCAGTGAAATGAAGTTGTCTGTGCAGCTGTAAGGGATGTTGGTGGCAAATGGTGCACTACCACTAGTTGCTCTCTTGTATTCCATTACTTTGCTGGTAAAATGACATGTAAGTGGGAGCTGGGTGGAGGTTCATTGAGTGATGTAAATTGAAGGAAATGGCACTTCCCTCAATCCTTCGGCAAGTAAGTGGTATTTGTGATGTCACCAGCCTGTGTTCTGGCAAGCCACTTTGGTGCTACTGCAGCCCTAGCCTCTGTTCTTATTAATGAGGAGACCATTGTTGGAAATGTTTGATGTTCTGTATATCATAGGCCTCTCGTAAAATAGTTGTGGATCACAGTGAATGGTTCAGGCATGCATTTTTAAGTTTGTTTTAGCATTTGTTTATACTGCATTTATGGAAAATCCAATAAATATTACAGAATGTACTAGCAAATTTCTTGTTAATATGCCTGTTGATGATGTGTCTCAACTGTTCTGTGACTTTTTCCCTATACTCCAAAATATATACATTCTACCAGCATTTTTCATTTTTTAACTTGATTGGCACTTTGGACAGCTGAAGTCATCCCACATTCATTATTCTTTGAAGATTATACTGTTCGGTTCTTGTGTTTGGCTCGGTACCGTTTCACCCTTTTGGATTGTAGTTTTCTCAGTTCATCTAAAATCTTTATAGCCTGTCTATATGTCATTTCCGCTGAAAATTTGTGGTTCATAAGAAGAGTATTAATTTTATCTTTATTCTCTGCATCTCTTATCTGGAGTCGAACTGCTTCAAGATCTTACTGAATTTTTTGGAACCATTGTCCTTTTACCTTCTTTCAAAGATTTCTCATCACAAGTTGTTGTAAAACCCTGTTCCCTTGCATTTGCAAGATTGAGAGCATATGAGATTCCTCTCTGCTTCATTGTGCTGATGGCTGGGTCAATCTATTGATGCAGTTGCTTTGGGGAGGATTCTCGAGACTCATTTGACATAATATTTTTTATTTGTGCAAGTTCTGATGATTCTTGTGTTTGTTTTGGCGTGGTGACCATATTTCTTTCATTTTTAATTTGGAACAGAGTTTCACAACCCCAAGTGGCTTTTGGTATAGTTACAGTTTTATGTATTGCCTCTTAGTGTCTACTGAAAGGCATTATTCAATAAACACTGACTGTTTAAAAATTGAGCATTTTACCTTTTATTGGTTCAGTCTGTCCACATTCCTTTCTCTCTTAACTTATACTTGACGATTTTTCCAAAATATTTAAACTGTAACACTGTTATTTTTTGATTGTTTTGAAGACGACATATACTTAGGGTTTTGATGTGTGCAATCTTAGCTTTCTCAAAGAACACTTCTAATATTTTTTTAAGAAAATTGTTTGGGGAATGTTAATCTGAACATGAACCTCTTCCTTGCCAAGAGCTAAGTCTTATGCAAACCCCAGGCACTTTGTTCATATTGAGAGTTTTCCTCCAATTTTGAAATAAGGTGTGTGTTCCTTCTGCTAAATCTACATCTACATCTACATCCATACTTTGCAAGCCACCTGACGGTGTGTGGCGGAGGGTACCCTGAGTACCTCTATCGGCTCCCCCTTCTATTCCAGTCTCGTATTGTTCGTGGAAAGAAGGATTGTCGGTATGCTTCTGTGTGGGCTCTAGTCTCTCTGATTTTATCCTCATGGTCTCTTCGCGAGATATACGTATTCTCTTGATTTAGTCATGGGCTACCTTGAAAAGCAGCGGGGATAATCAATCACTTTGTGTACAACCACATTTTGCATATATTTCATCTGTGGTTGTTTATCTCTACTGTATTTAAAGTAACAGTACAGTGACATCAGCAAAACAAAGGAGATTCAGATATACAGACATGCCAAATATTACAATTTGTCTGTAATTATCCTGATCTCTAAGCTAAAATTAGTCTCATGGAAGCCCCTGCCCAAATTACAGAATTTGCTGTTTGATTTATTTCAGTAATTTGACAACACAAGGTTTTTCATTGCGTGTTTTGTGAACCAGTATTGTTTCATAAATAACACATGTATTGATGTTCACACTGCGACATCCCTGTTGAGTGTAAAGAAATTGAATAGCTTTCAAATTAACTCTCACACTTTTAAATCTGTTTCGAGCATTGGTAAACAAATGTAAAGTTACATTATCAGTAACTGATTATTTTCATATATAGACCGAAATATACAAAAGAATTCCCATGCCTCATATAATCACAGAAGTCAATGTCACTGAAGTAAGACTTCAATAAAAATGTTTATAACCCCTACAAATGATGAAAACAGTGTAAGTAATGCTTAGTAAGTCTTTATCATATTCATGATAGAGTATAACCTAGCACTAGAATGTTCTCATAGCGCCGGTCCTCTCCCTCGTAATATGTTTCCACATTCAGCAATAGCAAACAAATACAGCTGTGGCTGAACAAAAACTGGTGCAATACTGCAATATTTAGCTGCGTCATCATGAAGTTACATGTAGGGGTAGAAGTGAAATCGCAAGTGTTCTCAGAAGAAGCCTATTTTTTGAGTGATTTTTGTTGGCTATTCATGGTACTACCGATACAAAAGAAAGAAAACTCCGCCCAATTGTCTTATTTCAATACAGAAATTAGAAAAATAAGCACAGTGGTATCATCTGTAAAAGAGTCTACAGTGAACACAGAAGAAAATATTTTTAATTTAAGGGCATAATTAAGAGGGCACAAAATTCCGGGAAGAACTGCATCCCCTTTTCCTGTGGCAATGCTTCCACAATCATTGGCCATATCAAAGGAGTTGTATCTTTTATTGAGATGCAGGAGCAGTTTTACACATTCAGGGCTGTTATCTGACATTTGGGAGCATGAAAGGGAGTGATTTATGTCGAAAACTTTCATATAGAAAAATTCATAACTGTTGTATGTTACTCCTACAAAAAAAGTTCTAAAAGGTTGGCAGCTTTTAAATTATGTCAATTATTGTAGGGCATTTCCAGGGGCAGATGTGGACTCTGACCACAATTAATTGGTTATGAACTGTAGATTAAAACTGAAGAAATTGCAAAAATGTGGGAATTTAAGGAGATGGGAGCTGGATAAACTGGTTAAACTAGAGGTTGTACAGAGTTTCAGGGAGAGGATAAGGGGACAATTGACAGGAATGGGCGAAAGAAATACTGTAGAAGGAGAATGGGTAGCTTTGAGAGATGAAACAGTGAAGGTAGCAGAGGATAAAGTAGGTAAAAAGACGAGGGCTAGTAGAAATCCTTGGGCAACAGAAGAAATATTGAATTTAATTGATGAAAGGAGACAATATGAAAATGCTGTAAATGAAGCAGGCAAAAAGGAATACAAACGTCTCAAAAATGAGATCGACAGGAAGTGCAAAATGGCTAAGCAGTCATGGCTAGAGCACAAATGTAAGGATGTGGAGGCTTACCTCATTAGGGGTAAGATAGATACAGCCTACAGGAAAATTAAAGAGACCTTTGGAGAAAAGAGAGCTACTTGTATGAATATCAAGAGCTCAGATGGAAACCCAGTTCTAAGCAAAGAGGGGAAAGCTGAAAGGTGGAAGGAGTATATAGAGGGTCAATACAAGGGCGATGTACTTGGGGACAATATTATGGAAATGGAAGAGGATGTAGATGTAGATGAAATGGTAGATACGATACTACGTGAAGAGTTTGACAGAGCACTGAAAGACCTGAGTCGAAATAAGGCCCTGGGAGTAGACAAAATTGCATTAGAACTACTGACGGCCTTGGGAGAGCCAGTCCTCACAAAACTCTACCATCTGGTGAGCAAGATGTGTGAGACAGGCGGAATACCCTCCGACTTCAAGAAGAATATAATAATTCCAATCCCAAAGAAAGCAGGTGTTGACAGATGTGAAAATTACCGAACTATCAGTTTAATAAGTCACAGCTGCAAAATACTAACGCGAATTCTTTACAGACGAATGGAAAAGCTGGTAGAAGCCGACCTCGGGGAAGATCAGTTTGGATTCTGTAGAAATGTTGGAACACGTGAGACAATACTGACCATACGACTTATCTTAGAAGCTAGATTAAGGAAAGGTAAACCTACGTTTCTAGCATTTGTAGACGTAGAGAAAGCTTTGGACAATGTTGACTGGAATACTCTCTTTCAAATTCTAAAGGTGGCAGGAGTAAAATACAGGGAGCGAAAGGCTATTTACAATTTGTACCGAAACCAGATGGCAGTTATAACAGTCGAAGGGAAAGCAGTGGTTGGGAAGGGAGACAGGGTTGTAGCCTCTCCTCGATGTTATTCAATCTGTATATTGAGCAAGCAGTAAAGGAAACAAAAGAAAAGTTCGGAGTATGTATTAAAATCCACGGAGAAGAAATAAAAACTTTGAGGTTCGCCGATGACATTGTAATTCTGTCAGAGACAGCAAAGGAATTGGAAGAGCAGTTGAACAGAATGGACAGTGTCTTGAAAGGAGGATATAAGATGAACATCAACAAAAGCAAAACGAGGATAATGGAATGTAGTCGAATTAAATTGGGTGATGCTGAGGGAATTAGATTAGGAAATGAGACGCTTAAAGCAGTAAATGAGTTTTGCCATTTGGGGAGCAAAATAACTGATGATGGTCGAAGTAGAGAGGATATAAAATGTAGATTGGCGATGGCAAGGGAAGTGTTTCTGAAGAAGAGAAATTTGTTAACATCAAGTATAGATTTAAGTGTCAGGAAGTCGTTTCTGAAAGTATTTGTATGGAGTGTAGCCATGTATGGAAGTGAAACATGGACAATAAATAGTTTGGACAAGAAGAGAATAGAAATTTTCGAAATGTGGTGCTACAGAAGAATGTTGAAGATTAGGTGGGTAGATCACGTAACTAATGAGGAGGTATTGAATAGGATTGGGAAGAAGAGGTGTTTGTGGCACAACTTGACTAGAAGAAGGGATTGGTTGGTAGGACATGTCCTGAGGCATCAAGGGATCACAAATTTAGCATTGGAGGGAAGTGTGGAGGGTAAAAATCGTAGAGGGAGACCAAGAGATAAATACACTAAGCAAATTCTGAAGGATGTAGGTTGCAGTAGGTACTGGGAGATGAAGGAGCTTGCACAGGATAGATTAGCATGGAGAGCTGCATCAAACCAGTCTCAGGACTGAAGACCACAACAACAACAGAAGGAAATCTCTTGAATGTTCTGAACTGCATATAGTGGGTCTTTTCAAAGTTTAATGACAGTGAATTGGTTATGAACCACTTATTAATGTCAGTAAAAATTTGATTAGCTGCCTTTTCTAAAGTTATATTTGATTTACTATTTATTGCAATGTTTGTATGATCTGCAAATAAGACAGACTTGGCATCTGGTAATGTAACTGATGACAGGTCATTAATATATGCAAGAAACAGTAGTGGATCTAGTATAGAACCTTGGGGAACACCACGTGAAATTTCTTCCCAGTCAGATGATGTCTGATTGCCTACTGCTGAAGTGTTACATAATGACACCCTTTGTTTTCTGTTAGTAAGATATTACTGAAACCACTTTGCAGCACTACCAGTGACGCCATAATATTTTAATTTACTTAAAAGAATGCTGTGATTCACATAATTAAACGCCTTTGACAGGTCACGGAATATGCCAGTTGCCTCTGAAACTGCTGCATCATGCATGAGATTTAAATTTATTACTTCTGTGCTGCGCTACTAACATTATTTGCAGTACATTTTTTCATACAGTATCCGCATATGGCAGTGAATGTACCTGCAGAAATATATCATTGTAAGACACATAGTTCAAGAGATATTTCATAAACTGAGATGTGTGAAAAAATCCTGCACAACGCCAGAAACTTTAAATTTTTATTCTGAACTATTAAGACACTCCTACTGTAGTGTCAAGTTATGGAAATCGCTGACACACGCTTAATATTCGCGCAAGCCAAGTTGACACTCGGGGCAAAGATTGATGGGACTGATTCTAAATGGGAAATGCCTTAATGGTCGCTCCCATCAGCCATCGCACCCAGTGTCATCTCTTGTTTGCTCGTATAGTATGACAAAGTGGCGGATGTAGAAAAACTTAAAGGAGATGGCGCTAAAGATATCTTGAGCTACTTTTACTTTTATCGTAATAACGTGCCAGATATAAAATACGATGGTGCGGGCGCGTGTGCTACATAGGAAAGTACAACTACTCGATAACTCGGTCAGTAGAATCGACTGTCGAAAGAATCGAATGAATAGCGGGCGAGCTGACTGGCGCGGGCGGTGCGGGTTGCAATGCGGGCGACCCTGCAAGGGGTACGATAGCTTTCAGCCTCAAAGCGCAAACTTCTGTAGGCGAAAACAATAGCCGTCTGTTGAGCTATGAAAAGACGTTGTCATAGAGACGTTTACAAGGGCCGTTGTAAACGCCCAAAGCAGTTGACCCCAGAGTTCAGAAAGTGTTCCGCGCGTACTTATACATTTGCACATTATGCTCGTTTCTTCGGCGGTTTCACGAATATGTGGAAATGAAATTTTTTTTGATGTTGCGCTACAAACTCAGTTCATTTCTTGTTTTTGTTTCTAATACAAAATAGGCAAAATGAATACCCGAGCAATGCCGGGTTTCTCAGCTAGCGCTATTTAAGAAAAGATCCCACTTACGAATCTTAGAGAAAAAAATTAACGAAGATATGGAATTCAAGTCAGAGGTCGCGACGAGACCTACCGGAGATGCATGACCTGGGGTCTCTGCCCTGCCCAGCACATTCTCCAGATCTCTCACCAATTGAAAACGTCTGGTCAATGGTGGCCGAGCAACTGGCTCGTCACAATATACCAGTCACTACTCTTGATGAACTGTGGTATCGTGTTGAATCTGCATGGGCAGCTGTACCTGTACACGCCATCCAAGCTCTGCTTGACTCAATGCCCAGGGGTATCAAGGCTGTTATTACGGCCATAGGTGGTTGTTCTGGGTACTGATTTCTCAGGATCTATGCACCCAAATTGAGTGAAAATGTAATCACATGTCAGTTCTAGTATAATATATTTGGCCAATGAATATCCGTTTATCATCTGCATTTCTTCTTGGTGTAGCAATTTTAATGGCCAATAATGTAGCTAACGTACTATTGTAATTTAAAATTAGAACGATTAAAATTCCTGACTTAACTACAGGGTAATTTTTTCTGCAAAAGGTGTGCGGAACATAAGAGTGTATTTAAGGATTTCACCGTATAGTTAAATATTGAAGACACTGAAGGTCGTCTGGTAATCTCTTAGCTCCTTCCTTATCCGAATCCGGCGAATATTTTTATAGTTTCATTTTGGGTCCTATAATCCATTCATCATAAGAATAAACCTGAAGTGAACAAACACAAACGCAATGATTGTTCAGAAGCCATAGCACACGTACCCTGGTGTTGTTACGCTCTTGGAAGTAGGTCCTACTTACGTATTAGATATTTTATGACTAAGTTACGTTAAATGACACTTTAAGATATTCAAATGTATTAACAGTCATCAAAGTTTTTCTTAGTCACGCTTTAGCTACGTAGTTTTTATTTCACAAATCGTGTACAGTCACAGCCTCTGCACTGTTGTGTTCTTATTGTCACGCTGTTAATACGCATTACCAAAATGGCTGAGGCTGTTTTCTGCACCATAGTGAAACAAGCGCGTGGAACGCGGTTAAACAGTGCCGAGAAATAGTCTGTTCTTACTGTTTCTCATAAAATTACGGAGATAAATGGCGTCTAAGTTTTCCCAGCTTTGTATAAAATGCAGTTGATGAGCACCCCAACTTTGAACATGCAGTGCAGTCGGTAGCATAGCGGCATGTGAAACTAATACGGTTATTTGTGCGTTGGTTCATATCTCCCGAGTATAATTTTTTTCTCGTTCAGTTTGAAATACCTATATCTCGTAATTATAAAACTCATCGTAATTTTTTATAAATAATGCACGTGTTCTTGTTTCTAATTACATATCGGACGCGAAATTCCTGTTTCCATTTCAAATACAAGTTCTTAGTTGTCGATGTTTTAGGAAAGACTGTTCATAAAAGTTGTTTAAATTAAGAAAACATAAATCCTTTAATTTTTTAAGGCAAAAATGAAAAACCAAAGCCGCTTTATTTGGAGTATTTCCATCGTTTTATACCACAGAGGTAGATAAGTATTGTAGAAACACGAAAAAAAATCATTTTCACAGCATCGAGCACGTCATAAAAATGCTGCATTTTTACATTTGCATTACAATATGAACCCAACAGAACTGATGTGATGTGGAGCCGAACTGCGCGATTTGGTCCGAGAAGTAACAAGACCGTTAAGTGCCAGACGTACTGGAACTAAGAGCACGTAGCTTTTTCACACGTCACTGTCGAAAGCTGGAGGGATACAGAACGGCTCGTCATAAAAGAAGAGAAAATGCTGCGTCAAGTTGGGTTCGTGGATTCTGTTGTTGATCGGCTCGTCATCAACGTAGCAGGTGACACTTCCAAAACTGAAATGTATTTCTCGGATTCGGATAAGGAAGGAGCTAAGAGATTACCAGACGACTGACTGTAAGTAATACCTTCAGTGTCTTCAATATTTAACTATACGGTGAAATCCTTAAATACTCTCTTACGTTCCGCACACCTTTTGCAGAAAAAATTACCCTGTAGTTAAGTCAGGAATTTTAATCGTTCTTATTTTAAATTACAATAGTACGTTAGCTACGAGGGCAGTTCAATAAGTAATGCAACACATTTTTTTTCTGAAACAGGGGTTGTTTTATTCAGCATTGAAATACACCAGGTTATTCCCCAATCTTTTAGCTACACAATACTATTTTTCAACATAATCTCCATTCAATGCTACGGCCTTACGCCACCTTGAAATGAGGGCCTGTATGCCTGCACGGTACCATTCCACTGGTCGATGTCGGAGCCAACGTCGTACTGCATCAATAACTTCTTCATCATCCGCGTAGTGCCTCCCACGGATTGCATCCTTCATTGGGCCAAACATATGGAAATCCGACGGTGCGAGATCGGGGCTGTAGGATGCATGAGGAAGAACAGTCCACTGAAGTTTTGTGAGCTCCTCTCGGGTGCGAAGACTTGTGTGAGGTCTTGCGTTGTCATGAAGAAGGAGAAGTTGGTTCAGATTTTTGCGCCTACGAACACGCTGCAGTCGTTTCTTCAATTTATGAAGAGTAGCACAATACACTTCAGAGTTGATCGTTTGACCATGGGGAAGGACATCGAACAGAATAACCCCTTCAGCGTCCCAGAAGACTGTAACCATGACTTTACCGGCTGAGGGTATGGCTTTAAATTTTTTCTTGGTAGGGGAGTGGGTGTGGCGCCACTCCATTGATTGCCGTTTTGTTTCAGGTTCGAAGTGATGAACCCATGTTTCATCGCCTGTAACAATCTTTGACAAGAAATTGTCACCCTCAGCCACATGACGAGCAAGCAATTCCGCACAGATGGTTCTCCTTTGCTCTTTATGGTGTTCGGTTAGACAACGAGGGACCCAGTGGGAACAAACCTTTGAATATCCCAACTGGTGAACAATTGTGACAGCACTACCAACAGAGATGTCAAGTTGAGCACTGAGTTGTTTGATGGTGATCCGTCGATCATCTCGAACGAGTGTGTTCGCACGCTCCGCCATTGCAGGAGTCACAGCTGTGCACGGCCGGCCCGCACGCGGGAGATCAGACAGTCTTGCTTGACCTTGCGGCGATGATGACACACGCTTTGCCCAACGACTCACCGTGCTTTTGTCCACTGCCAGATTACCGTAGACATTCTGCAAGAGCCTATGAATATCTGAGAGGCCCTGGTTTTCCGCCAAAAGAGACTCGATCACTGCCCGTTGTTTGCAACGCACATCCGTTACAGATGCCATTTTAACAGCTCCGTACAGCGCTGCCACCTGTCGGAAGTCAATGAGACTATACGAGACGAAGCGGGAATGTTTGAAAATATTACACTAGAAATTTCCGGTTTTTTCAACCAAAATTGGCCGAGAAAAAAAATGTGTTGCATTACTTATTGAACTGCCCTCGTACATTATTGGCCATTAAAATTGCTACACCAAGAAGAAATGCAGATGATAAACGGGTATTCATTGGCCAAATATATTATACTAGAACTGACATGTGATTACATTTTCACTCAATTTGGGTGCATAGATCCTGAGAAATCAGTACCCAGAACAACCACCTATGGCCGTAATAACGACCTTGATACCCCTGGGCATTGAGTCAAACAGAACTTGGATGGCGTGTACAGGTACAGCTGCCCATGCAGCTTCAACACGATACCACAGTTCATCAAGAGTAGTGACTGGCGTGTTGTGACGAGCCAGTTGCTCGGCCACCATTGACCAGACGTTTTCAATTGGTGAGAGATCTGGAGAATGTGCTGGGCAGGGCAGCATTCGAACATTTTCTGTATCCAGAAAGCCCCGTACAGGACCTGCAACATGCGGTCGTGCAGTATCCTGCTGAAATGTAGGGTTTAGCAGTAATCGAATGAAGGGTAGAGCCACGGGTCGTAACACATCTGAAATGTGACCTCCACTGTTCAAAGTGCCGTCAATGCGAACAAGAGGTGACCGAGACCCCATAACATCACGCTGGGTGATACGTTAGTATGGCGATGACGAATACACTCTTCCAATGTGCGTTCACCGCGATGTCGCCATACACGGATGCGACCATAATGATGATGTAAACAGAACCTGGATTCATCCGAAAAAATGACATTTTGCCATTCGTGCACCCAGGTTCGTCATTGAGTACACCATCACAGGTGTTCCTGTCTGTGATGCAGCGTCAAGGGTTACCGCAGGCATGGTCTCCGAGCTGATAGTCCATGCTGCTGCAAACGTCGTCGAACTGTTCGTGCAGATGGTTGTTGTCTTGCAAATGTCCCCATCTGTTGACCCAGGGATCGAGACGTGGCTGCACGATCCGTTACAGCCATGCGGATAAGATGCCTGTCATCCTGAGAGCTAGTGATTCGAGGCCGTTGGGATCCAGCACGGCGTTCCGTATTACCCTACTGAACCCACCGATTCCATATTCTGCTAACAGTCATTGGATCTCGACCAAAGCGAGCAGCACGGCGTTCCGTATTACCCTACTGAACCCACCGATTCCATATTCTGCTAACAGTCATTGGATCTCGACCAACGCGAACAGCAATGTCGCGATACGATAAACCGCAATCTCGATAGGCTACAATTCGACCTTTATCTAAGTTGGAAACGTGATGGTACGCATTTCTCCTCCTTACACGAGGCATCACAACAACGTTTCACCAGGCAACGCCGGTCAACTGCTGTTTGTGTATGAGAAATCGGTTGGAAACTTTCCGCATGTCAGCACGTTGTAGGTGTCGCCAACCGTGTGTGAATGCTCTGAAAAGCTAATCATTTGCATATCACAGCATTTTCTTCCCGTCGGTTTAATTTCGCGTCTGTAGCACGTCATATTCGTGGTGTATCAATTTTAATGACCAGTAGTGTAAAAACGATAACGTGTTGCGGTTTTCGTCTAGTCGTCTAAGGAGCGTGTTGTGGGTGATTTGCAGTGTGTTATTTCATTCTGCTTAAAAATTAAATGACATTCAAAGCTGTATTGCTCCTCTGCTCGTCTGTTTTTACGCGTGAACTGTAGCTGTCCACGTCAGTGCAGGCTAGCTGTACCAGCTGACCCGCCATTGCTGTCCAAGTTAATGCTCCGGTAAAGCTGTTGTCCCGTATTAGTGGCTGCACTCCCACCTGAAACGGTAATCCAATGAGGTTCTAGCAGACGCGGAAGAATAAATAGTGCAATATTTACACCAGGTTTATTCGTATGATGAACGGGTTATAGTGTTCCGCTAGCTCATTACAGTGACATAGCATCAATATCCTAGCTAAACGCTATTCCTATCTCTGCCAGTTTATGACTTTAGACAAAGCTAATTCGTAACAGTCGCGTGCATACGCCTACACTGGTACGGTGACGTCACAGTCAGAACTGCGCGGCAAACATGTAGAGGCATGTTGTATCCGTAGTGGGGTCAACCATAGTTTACACGTCATTAGTCTCGTAGTTATTAGCGATTCAAGTCTGACGGCGTTTTGTCACATAAGAAAGTTAGAGCGACGAGCGAATAGATGTTGTTACGTCAATCACCCCAGGCAGGGAACATTCCATCAGCCTGCTGTCGTGCACATACAAGGAAACTACTGAACTTGCGCAAAAGTTTGAGCAAGTTTGCTGTGATTTCCCTCCGCAGCTATCGCATCGGGTGTGCGGAAAAATTTCCGGGTCAGCGGTGTTGTGACCTCCGGGGAGACAGGTTACGCTATCTGGCTGGCCTCGCGCCAGACGCTGCAGCGGCAGCTATGCTTATCGGCTTCTGTCACTTCCCAGCAATATGACCGGCCGCAGGGATAGAATTTCCGAGCTGCGTTGTCGTACCTGGGGACATGACTTCTTAAGTATGCATCTGTTGTCTTCCAGATATAAACTGTGCACATATTCTGCAGTGCATGCAAGTACACTGACGTGGGAGAAGTCACAGGATAGCGATATGCACACATACAGATGGCGGTGATATGGCGTACACAAGCTGTCAAAGAGCTGTGCATTGTTGGAGCTGTCATTTAAGCATAGTTTACACGACGACATTGGGTTGCGCCTCTCTTTGCGTGGAATGAGTTGCACGCAAGTGGTTACGTATATGACGGTAGCCACGGCGACACCGGTATACACTTCAGTTTCGTCGTTTTGTGAGTCCCTGAGTCGTGTCTGAAATGGAAGTTTTGGCAGCTGCACGTCGCACGAGTTGTGATGGAGTTAAAGCTTATTGTGTGGAATCGTGAGAAAGAAATAAGAAACGTGTTTCTATTCACGACCGGATGAAGAAAAGACGTCAGCTCGGTTGCTCAGCATCCTTGCTGAAATAAGTTATAACGGAAGATCCAAGAAGTTCTTTTAATTATCTTAGAATGTCACCAGAACTGTTCACGTTTCCTCTAAATAGAGTTAATTATGCGATAAGGAATAAGGGTACTGTAATGAGTGAAGCACTGTCGCCAGAACTGAAATTACCTATCATATTGCGTGCATTACAGTCGAGAACACTTGGCATGCTATAAGAAACGGATTTAGTTGGTGATGACGCTATTTCATTAACACCAATAATTATTAACATTAACACTAATAATTATTAACATTAGCAACAATAATTATTCGAAGCAGGCCGCATTAAGAAGAGAAATTACTGTCTTGAAGATAGATCTGCACAGTGGCAATATTTCAAAATTCTAACATACGTGAATTGGGAGCACTGCAGCGACGTTTTAAATAGACAAATATTGAATAAAGAATGCAGCTTCCTGAATTTGTATAGCCTCCCTCCTGTCAACAATATTCCTTAACAAAGAGTTGCCCAACTCGAACGATGGGATTTTAGTCTTGCAGACGAGAGCATTGTCAAAGCTACAATTACACTTGCTTGTATTTTTCTTAATTCAGTTGTATATGTGCTCCTAACTCAATAAATTTTGCCCTGCAGATCAGATATTGTCAAGCCATCTATGTTATGATCGCACATGATGGTCTCAGCGGCAGCAATATGTTGCTTATTTTTGTAACCAGCTTCACTGAAATCCCACAAGCACCCATGCAAAGCATAGATATCCCAAAAGCGAACATTATTCTCCGTTCCCCACTTCATATTTCTGTTTGTCTACACTCTACGAACACACATAACCTTATAACTCATGCTACTAGTGTCGCCAAAGTTGGAACACGCCGAAAGTGTTTAGTTTCACCAATGAGTTGCACGGCGCGTATGCGCAGTGGCCTGTAAGCGCAGTTGCCTGTCTTGTAAACTATGCTACTCACAAGGGAACCTCCCCATCGCACCCCCCTCAGGTTTAGTTATAAGTTGGCACAGTGGATAGGCCTTGAAAAACTGAACACAGAGACGCAGCAAGGTAGGAGTAGGCAAAATGCAACAGGGAATAACAATATTAATGTGCTAATAGTAAACTGCAGGAGCGTCTACAGAACGGTCCCAGAACTGCTCTCATTAATAAACGGTCACAACGCCCATATAGTACTAGGGACAGAAAGTTGGCTGAAACCAGATGTAAATAGTAATGAAATCCTAAACTCAGATTGGAATGTATACCGCAGAGACAGGCTGGACAGTGAAGGGGGAGGCGTGTTTATAGCGATAAGAAGTGTAATAGTATCGAAGGAAATTGACGGAGATCCGAAATGTGAAATGATTTGGGTGAAGGTCACGGTTAAAGCAGGCTCAGACATGGTAATTGGATGTCTCTATAGGCCCCCTGGCTCAGCAGCTGTTGTAGCTGAGCACCTGAAGGATAATTTGGAAAATATTTCGAGTAGATTTCCCCACCATGTTATAGTTCTGGGTGGAGATTTTAATTTGCCGGATATAGACTGGGAGACTCAGACGTTCATAACGGGTGGCAGGGACAAAGAATTCAGTGAAATTTTTTTAAGTGCTTTATCTGAAAACTACCTTGAGCAGTTAAACAGAGAACCGACTCGTGGCGATAACATATTAGACCTTCTGGTGACAAACAGACCCGAACTATTTGAAAAAGTTAACGCAGAACAGGGAATCAGCGATCATAAAGCGGTTACGGCATCGATGATTTCAGCCGTAAATAGGAATATTAAAAAGGGTAGGAAGATTTTTCTGTTTAGAAAAAGTGACAAAAAGCAGATTTCAGAGTACCTGTTGGCTCAACACAAAAGTTTTGTCTCAAGCACAGATAGTGTTGAGGATCAGTGGACAAAGTTCAAAACCGTCGTACATAATGCGTTAGATGAGTATGTGCCAAGCAAGATCGTAAGAGATGGAAAAGAGCCACCGTGGTACAACAACCGAGTTAGAAAACTGCTGCGGAAGCAAAGGGAACTTCACAGCAAACATAAACATAGCCAAAGCCTTGCAGACAAACAAATATTACGCGAAGCGAAATGTAGTGTGAGGAGGGCTATGCGAGAGGCGTTCAATGAATTCGAAAGTAAAGTTCTATGTACTGACTTGGCAGAAAATCCTAAGAAATTTTGGTCTTATGTCAAAGCGGTAGGTGGATCAAAACAAAATGTCCAGACACTCTGTGACCAAAATGGTACTGAAACAGAGGATGACAGACTAAAGGCCGAAATACTAAATGTCTTTTTCCAAAGTTGTTTCACAGAGGAAGATTGCACTGTAGTTCCTTCTCTAGATTGTCGCACAGATGACAAAATGGTAGATATCGAAATAGACGACAGAGGGATAGAGAAACAATTAAAATCGCTCAAAAGAGGAAAGGCCTCTGGACCTGATGGGATACCAGTTCAATTTTACACGGAGTACGCGAAGGAACTTGCCCCCCTTCTTGCAGCGGTGTACCGTAGGTCTCTAGAAGAGCGTAGCGTTCCAAAGGATTGGAAAAGGGCACAGGTCATCCCCGTTTTCAAGAAGGGACGTCGAGCAGATGTGCAGAACTATAGACCTATATCTCTAACGTCGATCAGTTGTAGAATTTTGGAACACGTATTGTGTTCGAGTATAATGACTTTTCTGGAGACTAGAAATCTATTCTGTAGGAATCAGCATGGGTTTCGAAAAAGACGGTCATATGAAACCCAGCTCGCGCTATTCGTCCACGAGACTCAGAGGGCCATAGATACGGGTTCACAGGTAGATGCCGTGTTTCTTGACTTCCGCAAGGCGTTCGATACAGTTCCCCACAGTCGTTTAATGAACAAAGTAAGAGCATATGGACTATCAGACCAATTGTGTGATTGGATTGAGGAGTTCCTAGATAACAGGACGCAGCATGTCATTCTCA
The DNA here is from genome assembly GCF_023864345.2 of Schistocerca serialis cubense. Lineage (NCBI taxonomy): Eukaryota > Metazoa > Arthropoda > Insecta > Orthoptera > Acrididae > Schistocerca > Schistocerca serialis. The sequence goes on from NC_064649.1 coordinate 91,724,797, forward strand.
ATGGAGAGAAGTCTTCCGAAGTAAGAGTGATTTCAGGTGTGCCGCAGGGGAGTGTCATAGGACCGTTGCTATTCACAATATACATAAATGACCTTGTGGATGACATCGGAAGTTCACTGAGGCTTTTTGCGGATGATGCTGTGGTGTATCGAGAGGTTGTAACAATGGAAAATTATACTGAAATGCAGGAGGATCTGCAGCGAATTGACGCATGGTGCAGGGAATGGCAATTGAATCTCAATGTAGACAAGTGTAATGTGCTGCGAATACACAGAAAGATAGATCCTTTATCATTTAGCTACAAAATAGCAGGTCAGCAACTGGAAGCAGTTAATACCATAAATTATCTGGGAGTACGCATTAGGAGTGATTTAAAATGGAATGATCATATAATGTTGATCGTCGGTAAAGCAGATGCCAGACTGAGATTCATTGGAAGAATCCTAAGGAAATGCAATCCGAAAACAAAGGAAGTAGGTTACAGTACGCTTGTTCGCCCACTGCTTCAATACTGCTCAGCAGTGTGGGATCCGTACCAGATAGGGTTGATAGAAGATATAGAGAAGATCCAACGGAGAGCAGCGCGCTTCGTTACAGGATCATTTAGTAATCGTGAAAGCGTTACGGAGATGATACATAAACTCCAGTGGAAGACTCTGCAGGAGAGACGCTCAGTATCTCGGTACGGGCTTTTGTCAAAGTTTCGAGAACATACCTTCACCGAAGAGTCAAGCAGTATATCGCGCCCTCCTACGTATATCTCGCGAAGAGACCATGAGGATAAAATCAGAGAGATTAGAGCCCACACAGAGGCATACCGACAATCCTTCTTTCCACGAACAATACGAGAATGGAATAGAAGGGAGAACCGATAGAGGTACTCAAGGTACCCTCCGCCACACACCGTCAGGTGGCTTGCGGAGTATGGATGTAGATGTAGATGTAGATGTAGATCAATTGATAAAACAGGAAGAAGTTGTGTGGAACTGTGAAAAAATAAGCAAAATATACAAACTGAGTAGTTCATGGGAAGATAGGCAACATCAAGGACACTAAGAGCTCAGAAGCGCCGTGGTCTCGTGGTAACGTGAGCAGCTGCGGAACGAGAGGTCCTTGGTTCAAATCTTCCATCGAGTGAAAAGTTCAATATTTTTATTTTCAGTTTATGTGACAAACTCTTGTGTTTTCATCATTTTTTTGGGAGTGATTATCACATCTACAAGAAAAGCTAAATCTGGCAAGGTAGAAGAATCTTTTTACCCATTCGCCAAGTGTACAAGTTAGGTGGATCGACAACATATTCCTGTCATGTGACGCACATGCCGTTACCAGTGTCGTATAGAATATATCAGATGTGTTTTCCTGTGGAGGAATCGGTTGACCTATGACCTTGCGATCAAATGTTTTCGGTTCCCATTGGAGAGGCACGTCCTTTCGTCTACTAATCGCACGGTTTTGCGATGCGGTCGCAAAACACAGACACTAAACTTTTTACAGTGAACTGAGACGTCAATGAACGAACGGACAGATAACTATGCAAAAATAAAGAAAGAAAATTCTCAATAGAGGGAAGACTTGAACCAAGGACCTCGCGTTCTGTAGCTGCTCACGCTACCACGAGACCACCGCGCTCTTGAGCTCCCATTGTCCATGATGTTGCCTATGTGGCCCATGGACTACTCAGTTCGTATATTTTGCTTATTTTTTCACAGTTCCACACAACTACTTCCTGTTTTTTCGATTGATCTGTGATCAGTTTATCAAGGCCTATCCACTGTGCCAACTTATAACTAAATCTGAGGGGGGGTGGGGGGTGCGATGGGGAGGCTCCCTTGTCAGGTGATTCATGTGAAAAGTTTGCGACGTGATTATGGCGGCACCACTGGCGTTGACAGACGTTGAATGCGGAATGGTACTTGAATCTAGACGCATGGACATTTCATTTCGGAAATTGTTGGGGAATACAATATTCTGTGATCCACGGTGTTTAAAGTGTGCCAAGAATACTAAATTTCAGCATTCCTTCTCACCGCGGACAACACAGTTGCCGACGGCCTTCACTTAACGACCGAGAGCGGTGGCGTTTGCGTAGTTATCAGTGCTAACACACAAGCAACACGGCAGAAATCAATGGGGGACGTACGGCGAACGTATCCTGTATGACAGCTCAGGGGCACTACGCAAAAGTTTGAGCAAGTTTGCTGTTATTTCCCTCTGCAGTTACCGCATTGGCAGCGAAATTTGGTGTTAACGGGCTATGGCTGCAGACGACCGACGCGAGTGCAAAAACAATGGTTCCACTGGCTCTGAGCACTATGGGACTTAACTTCTGTGGTCATCAGTCCCCTAGAACTTAGAACTACTTAAACCTAACTAACCTAAGGACATCACACACGTCCATGCCCGAGGCAGGATTCGAACCTGCGACCGTAGCGGTCGCGCGGTTCCAGACTGAAGGGCCTAGAACCGCTCGGCCACCCCGGCTGGCAACGCGAGTGCCTTAGCTACCGATATAGCTACAGCGTGTCTCCAGGGCTAGTGACCAAATCGATTGGACTCTTAGACGACTGGAAAACCATGGTCTATTCAGAAGAGTCCCGATTTCTGTTGGTAAGAGATACTGGTACGATTCGAGTGTGGCGTAACCCCACGAAGCAATGGACCCAAGTTGTCAACAAGGCACTGTGTAAGCTGGTGGTGGCTCCATAATGTTGTGGGCTGTGTTTACGCGGAATAGATTGGGTCTTCTGGATGTTTGGCCACTTAGACTAGGGTGGAGGCATGGACGTCAGTTCCTGAACAACGATGGAATTTTTATGGATGACAATGTGCTATGTCGACGGGCCACAGTTGCTCGCGATTAGTTTGAAGAACATTCTGGACAGTTCGAGAGAATGGTTTGGCCACCCAGATGTAAGTAGGCTGTTTGGGTTTTTATTTTGGTAACACCACGTAGCGCTCTTTATGAAAATCACTGACTGTGCTGTGTGCAGTCTGTCGCTGGTTGGACTCACTGTTGGAATATTCGCTCGTGTAGTGTTGGGCAGTTGGATGTGAAAAGCACGTAACATTGGGCAGTTGGAGGTAAGTCACCAGGAGTGGTGAATGTGGAGGGAGAGAGATGCCAGAGTTTTGAGAGGTTACTATAACCGGACGATCTGGACGTGTGTCCGCAAGACTCTTCGATGGTGATTATGCACCCACACAGTCGCAACAGATGGCTGCTGGCCATCTCTGCAAGGACTAAGTGGGTCTGCACCTTTGATGACCCACCAATACCATAATCATTACTAGGTCTCCAGTGGGTCTGCACCTGTTGTGGCCCACTAATGCCATTATCTCTACAAGAAATACTGTGGTTCTGCTCTGTGATGATCTACCTACAAATATTCTTCAAAACTTCGACTGATTTTGCTGTGGGCTGGCTCTGTTGTGGCCCATTACATGTCTGAATGTGAAGAGTTAGCACTGTCTTTCCGTTGGAAGGACAACACTACTTCTTCAAGACTGCATGGAAATCCACTATTTCCGTGTACATTTTCCTTTACTGATCGCTACTGATCACTACTGTGATGAATGATCAGGTCTGTCTTTATGGACAGTGGACAATTTTTGCTTTTGACCAACAGTGTATCAATAAGTGTGTGCATTTGATACATTTATTAGCGTTAACATAAAAAATTTAGCAAATTTGTCTTGGCCACTGCCCAAAACAATTTGTAAAATTTTTTGTGGGGAGAATGGGGCTATGTAAGTACGCTGTTTAGGATTTTATGTTGGTAACGCCATGTAGCGCTCTGTATGAAAATCACTGACTGTGCTGTGTGCAGTCTGTGGTTGGTTGGGCTCATTGTTGGAATATTCGCTCGTGTAGTGTTGGGCCGTTGGATGTGAACAGCATGTAGCGTTGGGCAGTTGGAGGTGAACCGCCAGCAGCGGTGGATGTGGAGAGAGAGATGCCAGATTTTTAAGAGGTTACCATAAGCGGACGTTGTGGACGTGTGTCCGCCAGAAAAAAAGAAATTTGTAAAGATGGTTGTCATTAATTGGTAGATATAAATGATGACTTCTGAACATTATTAAGGTAAATACATTGTTTATTCTCTATCAATATCTTTCATTTGCTAATTATGCCTATCAGTAGTTAGTGCCTCAGTAGTTAGACTCTTTTATTTAGCTGGCAGTATTGGCGCTTGCAGTATTGCAGTAGTTCGAGTAACGAAGATTTTTGTGATGTGAGTGACTCATGAAAGGTATAGATTATTGTTAGTCAGGACCATTCTTTTGTAGGGATTATTGAAAGTTAGATTGCGTTGAAGTAAAAAATATTGTGTGTCAGTTTAGAGATGATCAGAATAAGTAAAGAGAAAACTATTTGAGTACATTGAGTTTTGCTCGGCTGTTTGAAAATCAAATAACGTTTACCAGCACAGTCATTCATAATTTTTCTAAGGTGACGTTTCACAGATCACCCGACTAGTATCCCATCGAACATTTATAAGGCATAATCGAGAGGTCAGTTTCGCAATTATGGAGCAGGTCCGTCGATTTGCTGCCCTTCTCCGTGCAAAAGGACCTCTGACACGATATTAGGAGGTATCCCATGACCTTTCTCTCCTCAGCTATGTGCACGGGTTTACATGTACAGTATATCGTCTATGTACGAGGGTGGTTTGATACCCTGGTAAAACAGCAACAAAAAATGTTTGTTTCATAAACAACTCGTATTACGTTTATAAATAGTCTCTGCTGCAGTCACCACAGACGCCTACTGCAGCGGCAGACGGAGCAGAGATGCGGGTTGCCGACTCCGCCGCGAAGTCTGGGCGACGCAAGAGTATCTACAAGCAAGTACCACAGTTGACAACAAACATGTAGGTGCGGCCAACGTCCATCAGAGGGCATCAACCAGCAGCAGAGGAAGGGAGCGCGACGATCGACGAACTATTTCCTGGTGATCAAGTGTGTGCAAGCAGTCCCGAAAACATCATTCCGCCAGGAGCTAGATAAGCCGGCGCCCGGCCGTTCAGCAGGGAGTCCTCGTCTCGCCGACTGCGAAGATCGGCCTGTCCAGCGGTGTGCCACCTCGACCATCCTCTCTTCCGCTATGTCCGGGGCTCGTGGTTTCGCAGTCGCGTTCTCGCTTCCCGGGCACGGGGTCCCGGGTTCGATTCCCGGCGGGGTCAGGGATTTTCACCTGCCTCGAGATGGCTGTGTGTTCGTGTTATCCTCATCATTTATGAAAGTGGCGAGATTGGACTGAGTAAAGGTTGGGAATTTGTACAGGCGCTGATAACTGCGCAACTAAGCGCCCCACAAACCAAACATCATCATCATCTCTTCCGCAACAATTGGGATACGTCCCTTTCGTTGGGTTACGCTATCTATCAGCTGCTAACAGCCAACTCGACGTAGAACAGTTATACGGGTATAGAGTCGAAGGGAACTCTGATTGTAGGGGTTAGTTGTTGTTTGCTTGATCTACAGAGGGGATTCTTATTGTTTTGTTGGTTTTGAAGAGTGTTTTACTGTTGGTGGTTCGTTGTAGTTTCCTTAATAAATAAGTTGGCAAAACAAGTTGGTTCTTGCTCTGTAGATTTAGCAGACTCCTTTGAGGGATATACTCACCTTACTTCTCGAAATAGTCTCCTTTGAGCGATATAAATTTGGTCCAGCGGTCATCCAGCTTTTTCATCCCATCGAAAAAATATGTCTTGTCAAACTGCAAAATTCTAATAGACTGCAACTATCGCTTCCTCGTCTGAGGAAAATTTCTTCCCAGCAAGCCAAGGTTTCAAGTTAGGGAACAGGAAGAAGTCACTTGGAACTAAATATGGTGAATGAGAAGCCAATTCAAAGCCCAGTTCATGCACTTTTGCCATTGTTTTCGCTGATGTGTGGCATGATGCATTATCCTGGTGAAAGAACACATTTTGAGTGCGAACCGTGGTCTTTTTTCAGGCAATGCAAGTTTCAAACAGTCCAACAGTGAAGCATAATAGCATCCAGTTATGATTTTGCCGTTTTCAAGTAATCTATGAGGACTCTTCCTTGCGAGTCCCCAAAAAAGCAGTGACATCACCTTACCAGCTGACAAAATGGTCTTTGTCTTCTTTGGTGCACTTTCACCAGCCTTGTCCATTGTTTTGACTGCAGCATTGACTCTGGTGCGTAATGGAGGATCCAGGTTTCACGAACAGTCACAAATGACGCAGAACGTCTTGCGACTGCAAGTAAATGTCATCAGATGTTATGCTGAAATGTTGTACCAGATGGACTTTTGGTTCACTGTGTGCAATCGCGGCACCCATCTGTCACACAGTGCTTCTTCATAAACAATTCTGCGTGCAGTATATTATGCCCCCTCCATTGATATTCACACAGTCTCAGCAATTTCACGAATTTTTATTCGACTGTCTTGCATTACCATATAACCTTCCGGGTGACCTCAACTGGACGACCGGAGCGCGCTTCGTCTTCGGTGCTTATCCAATTACGTTCAAGTTCATTAATCCAAAAGACAATGGTCTTCAAAGATGGACCAGAGTCCGCGTAATCGTCAGCCAACTCTGTTTTGATTTGTGCGGCAGTCCAACCCTTCAAATTAAAACCCATCGCAGTCGACGCACTGACCAATTCAGATGGCTACCAACAGTGAATTGTACGGTGTACATTGTTGAAATTCTGTACATGATCCTTGGAAAAATCAAGCTTACCAATCACGAAGGAGCAACAGAAATGTTTTATTCAGATGTTCAGATGTGTGTGAATTCCTAAGGGACCAAACTGCTTAGGTCATCGGTCCCTAGACTTACACACAACTTAAACTAACTTATGCTGAGAACAACACACACAGCCATGCCCTAGGGAGGACTCGAACCTCCTGCGGGAGGGGCCGCTCAGTCCGTGACATGACACCTCAAACCGCGCGTCAATGTTTCATTCTTTCTTGGAAATTTACCAGACTTAGCAAACCACTTTCGTAACTACTGTGTAGTGCATCTCAAAGGATACTATAGATGCAGTTCCCGTTGGTTCTCTTTCAAGAGAACGAAGGTCCCGATAAGGGCGGTATAAATTAAAATGGCCGCCAGCCTGCCGATTCCCAATGGACAGATATATATATTTAACCTTTCCGACTAATCTTCTGCTGCCTTGACCGTGACCAGCATCGAACCGCATCTCTTCTAGCAGGGGCTCCTGATTACTAATTAAAGAGTGTAGGAGGTAACAGGGGAATTGTAGACCTGAAGTCGAACAGATATAGAAAAATCTAGCTTATATTTCAATAAAAATTCACATAGAAATGCGAGGTAGCGTGTTACAGTTAAAATATCGGATACTACACACATAGAATAGCAAAAACCGGGCATAGAAAATGTCTAACTGCACGACCAGACGAAGGGAACAACTACGCGGTATAAACGAGCGTTCTGTTAACTCGTCCAGCCCTTGATTAGAGAATGTGTGTGTGTGTGTGTGTGTGTGTGTGTGTACTCTGAGAGATAAATTGTAATGGACACTACGTATGACAAAGAATAAACTGGAGCCCAGGGGCAGCACAAAGCACTATCATGCAAGCATGGTCAGCTTTGTTGTGCCTGCCGATCGACATGCTAAACGTTGCATCTCTGATGGTTCACGACTGAAATATCGCACTTGTATTACCTTTAATGCAAAAAAAGTGCTAACCTGAGGTGTAAGGTTCATGGCTGCTACTAACAATAGGACCTCGGGGAAGATCAGTCCGTAGAAATGTTGGAACACGTGAGGCAATACTGACCCTACTACTTATCTTAGAAAATAGATTAAGGAAAGGCAAACCTACATATCTAGCATTTGTAGACTTAGAGAAATCTTTTGACAACGTTGACTAAAATACTCTCCTTCAAATTCTGAAGGTGGCTGGGGTAATACACAGGGAACGAAAGGCTATTTACAATTTGTACACAAACCAGATGGCAGTTATAAGAGTCGAGCGGCATGAAAGGGAAGCAGTGGTTGGGAAGGGAGTGAGACAGGGTTGTAGCCTCTCCCCGATGTTATTCAATCTGTATATTGAGCAAGCAGTGAAGGAGACAAAAGAAAAATTCGGAGTAGGAATTAAAATCCATGGAGAAGAAATAAAAACTTTGAGGTTCGCCGATGACATTGTAATTCTGTCAGAGAGAGCAAAGAACCTGGAAGAGCAACCGAACGGAGTTGACAATATCTTGAAAGGAGGATATAAGATCAACATCAACAAAAGAAAAACGAGGATAATGGAATGTAGTCGAATTAAATCGGATGATGCTGCGGGAATTACATTAGGAAAGAGACGCTTAAAGTAGTAAATGAGTTTTGCTATTTGGGAAGCAAAATAGCTGATGATGGTCGAAGTAGAGAGGATATAAAATGTAGACTGGCAATGGCAAGGAAAGCATTTGTGAAGAAGAGAAATTTGTTAACATCGAGTATAGATTTAAGTGTCAGGAAGTAGTTCCTGAAAGTATTTGTATGGAGTGTAGCCATGTCTGGAAGTGAAACGTGGACGATAAATAATTTAGACAAGAAGAGAATATAAGCTTTCGAAATATGGTGTTACAGAAGAATGCTGAAAATTAGATGGGTAGATCACATAACTAATGAGCAGGTATTGAATAGAATTGAAGAGGAGTTTGTGGCACAACTTGACTAGAAGAAGGGATCGGTTGGTAGGGCATTATCTGAGACATCAAGGGATCACCAATTTAGTATTGGAGGGAAGCGTGGAGGGTAAAAATCGTAGAGGGAGACCAAGAGATGAATACACTCAACAGATTCAGAAGGATGTAGGTTGCAGTAGGTACTGGGAGATGAGGAGGCTTGCACAGGATAGAGTAGCATGGAGAGCTGTATCAAACCAGTCTCTGGACTGAAGTCCACAACAAACAACAACAACTAACAACAGGAAGCATCCACAAAGGCATACATGTGGGGGCAGCTTCTGTGTACTACAGTTCACGGGCTTACTCCAGCCAAGGCCGTTGCTACGTGTTTTTCCACCCTAGGCTAGAACTGTAAAATTACACCCCCTCATTTTTACTAGTACCTGTCTCCCCAATACTCTCCTCTCCCCCCCCCCCCCCCCCCCCACAAGTTCCTCCACCATCAACATCCAACGGCACACCAAGCAAATCTTCTATTATACTTTTTATCATTAAAGTAATGTACCCAGACGTTCTCATTTTCTTGGCACAGTCCTCAATTTTCATGCTTTGTCTTCAATTCCTTTGTAACTAGTTGAGGACAACAAATACCCACAATTTCTTGTTTCTGAAATTTTCCAAAATAATTTAAATAGGATGGATGTGCTGAGCATTTTGAACTAGAGTGCAACCAAATTTGGCATCAATTACATCTTTTATTTAATAGCAAGAAAACGGACTGATAAAGGTGTGGAACTACTTTGTGGCGAGAATGAACTTTTCCTTGAATTAAGAAATTGTGCTGTTCTGATGGGAGACATGCCGAATCATCAGACTAGGTCATCGGGATAAAGTGGTGAGATGTCGTTTCTGCTTTCGTTGAAATAGTTTTAAAATGATGAATAAATCTCGTCTTTTTCAGAACCCTCTTTCTTGTGATTAAATAAATAAATGGCGACTTCTTTTCATTATCTACTGAGAGCTCTACAACTTTTATTAGCCGCCGTGGTGACGCAATGGTCTAAGCGATTTCCGTTTCGTCCTCAATAGCGGCTGCTTTGGTTTTGAGGTAGGTAGAGGCGAAGTGTTTAATTTCGTCAAAGTAAGGAAAGACCTATTAAGTAAGTGTTCCGTATGCTTTTGAAAACAATTCGGTGTTTTAATTTTTCTTCTCCTCAACTGCTGAGTCTTTTCGATATTTGCCTTGAAATTAATTTTTTCTACCCTTCGCCGCCTCTACGACTTTGACGCCCTAGACGGCTGCCTTTTCTTCCCTAATGGTAGAATCGAACCCGACTCCAACCAACAACTGCAAGCAACTAAGAAACCTCTCCCGTTATTCCTGTTACCGAGAGGGTCGCAAATCAGTACGCGTCCGCCGGGAGAAAAAGGAGACCCTTTAGCCAACGAAACCAGAGTAACCTTTAAGATATGTTCCGGCCTTTAGGGCCTGATCTCAGGTTCGGCATTCGATTCCCTGGAGTGGCTGCAACTCAGCGATAAGGAAAGGAAAGGCTGGTGTCCCTCCGCCACAAAAAAGCCGTGGTCTGGAACTCAGAGTAACAGCCTGTTCGCCACATTGTAAAATACTAGGAGTAATTACGACAGGGCTCGTAAAATTACTCCGCCCCCGCGAGGCAACTGTACCCTGGTTTAGAAAGCCTACGGTGATATCTGACTGCCGGAGAATATTTGATACGGTTTAATTGATGATTAATTTCATCGATTTTCTGAATAGCAATTGGACCAACACCTGTGATGCATCAAATGATTCTGTGTATAAAACTTCCTGGCAGATTAAAACTGTGTGCCGGACCTAGATTCGAACTCGGGACCTTTGCCTTTCGCGAGCAAGTGCTCTACCATCTGAGCTACCCAAGCACGACTTATGCCCCGTCCTCACAGCTTTACTTCTGCCAGTACCTCGACTCCTACCTTCCAAATTTTGCAGAAGCTCTCCCCAGATGGTACAGCACTTGCCCGCGAAAGGCAAAGGTCCCGAGTTCGAGTCTCGGTCCAGCACACAGTTTTAATCTTCCAGGAAGTTACGTATCAGCGGACACTCCGCTGCACAGTGAATATCTCATTCCGATTCAGTGTATAGTTTGAATCTACCGTCAGAAAGGTAAAATGTACACTTATGAAAAAAAAACCGCAACACCAACAAAGAGTTGCGCGACATAAACAAAAGTTAGTAGGTGTGTTTCTTCATCTGAAGGATGATATCTATTCAAATTTCGCGGCCGACCATCGTGACCGAGCGGTTCTATGCGCTTCAGTCCGGAACCACGCGCCTGCTACGGTCGCAGGTTCGAACCCTTCCTCGGGCATGGACGTGTGTGATGTCCTTAGTTAGGTTTAAGTAGTTCTAAGTCTAGGAGACTGACCTCAGATGTTAAGTCCCATAGTGCTTCGAGCCATTTGATTTGAACCAAATTTCGCGCCAGTCGCATAAGACGCTAGTTGCGCCAATGTGGGCATGCAAATCAGATTTGCTTCAAATACACGCTGTTAAAGGTCGTGAGCGTTACTTATCTTTGAGACTGGACGCGGTGAGTTGACGTTAGTCAAGAATGCCTTTAAAGCGACAAAGATGACATTACCAACACCTCACTGAGTTAGAATGAGGTCCTGTAATAGGGCTACGAGAAGCTGCACGAACCTTCTGCGATATTGCAGAAACTCTCGGCAGGAATGTAGCCACTGTACATGACTGCTGGCAGCGGTAATCAATAACATTTCAAATAGCTCTGAGCACTTTGGGACTTTAACATCTGAGGTCATCAGTCCCCTAGAACTTAGAACTATTTAAAGCTGACTAACCTAAGGACATCACACACATCCATGCCCGAGGCAGGGTTCGAACCTACGACCGTAGCGGTCGCGCGGTTCCAGACTGAAGCGCCTAGAACCGCTCGGTCACAGCGGCCGGCCAGCGGTAACCACGAGAAAGTACGGTCGCCAGAACCAGAGGTGATTCTAGAAGTCGCTCCATAGGATGGGGGAGGGCCTAATGGTGGGAGGAGGGTTTGGGGGAATGATATATCGCTGAACAAAAGGAGAGTCCTCCACCGACAAATTGATAAATTTGGTGTTGCTCAGAGTAGTTTTTTGTAACTTTTTTGGAGTTCAGGGTAAAAGAAAAACTTATTTCAACATGGGAGATTTTATAAATTTCATAAACCATAAAAAAGGTCGACTTACTACATATAAGTCTTCATTAAATTTCTGGATACAGAAGATGGCCCGCATCTCGTGGTCGTGCGGTAGCGTTCTCGCTTCCCACGCCCGGGTTCCCGGGTTCGATTCCCGGCGGGGTCAGGGATTTTCTCTGCCTCGTGATGGCTGGGTGTTGTGTGCTGTCCTTAGGTTAGTTAGGTTTACGTAGTTCTAAGTTTTAGGGGACTGATGACCATGGCTGTTAAGTCCCATAGTGCTCAGAGCCATTTGAGCCATACAGAAGATGACATGAAAGTAAAAACTTGAACTTGACATGAATATAAAAAAAAGTCTGTAACAAAATTCACTGGTTAGTGCCGTCTTCTGCCCAATTTATCATGCTCATTCGCCTCTCTTTCTTTATACTGAATATGTCAATGATATTTTCAATGTCATTATCTCTTTCTTTATGGATGTTTGCAAGAGCCAATCCATTTAGTCTCACCTGCCCCATTGTGTTACGCAAATGAGTATTTATTCGTCTCAAAGTAGAGAAGCTTCGTTCAGGAGTGGTTCGATGTGGGGCGGCGGAGGGATGAAGTGGACTGCGGTAGTCGTCGTGGGGTTGTGGACCACTGCGGCTGCGGCGGGGACGGAGCCTCTCCGTCGTTTCTAGGTCCCCGGTTAACATACAATACAATACAATACAATGTCGGAGCTAAGCGAAGTCGAACGCGAGCAGATTATTGGTGCTAGCCTGGTGGGTGATTCTGTAACAAAGGGAACCGACGTGTTTGGTGTTCTATGAGGCACAGCATCTAAGATTTATACCGCATAGAGGTAAAGTAGAAGAAAGTCATCCGCTAAACTAACAACGCTGACGAAAGTGTGTATGATCGTCACAGGCGGTCATTCAAGAGGATTGTGACGAAAAGTTAGAGGACGGCAGCTGCAAAAGTCATTACAGAACTGAATATCGCTCTTGCAAAACCTGTCAGCACCAAAACGACACGAAAGGATCTCCGTAAACTGGGAATAACACGGTGAGCTGCGGTTCCAAAGCCAAGCATGAGTGATGCAAATGCCCGTAACAGGAAAACGTGGTGGTGAACCCATAAAACCTGGACTGTGGAGCAATGGAAGAATCTCATTTGGGATTTTTCACACAGTCTTTTGCACTCCAGAGTGAAACACGGATTAGGAGGAGAGTGTCGGTGATAATTTTGACAATCATATCATTGTATTCCATGGATCACATCGTTACGCCGCAAAGTCGCATGACTGCCAACGGTTATGGCACCATTTCGGGTGACTGGGTCCGTTGTGTTGCAGTGCCTGTATTGTTAAGAAGACCGATGCAGTGTTCCTTTATATGCATGTGCTGCTGAAATGACGACATATGGAAGTCTGGGTCTGGCCGTGATTCGTGCACGGATAGCCGACGCGGTTACGGCGACCGTCCGCATAAAGTGGGATATCCGGGTTTGAGCCCCGATACAGCACAAATTTTCACTGTCGGCATTCCCTTACCCAGCTGATGGTTGTTCATATACGCTTCTTGTGTATATAATATATTTTGACACTGAAATCCGTGGCGCTCCCTAACCACACATTCGCAATTATCTCGCAAGCATCACTTTTCCAGACTCTTGTATACTGTATCGTTACTGTTCCTATGTGGTACAGTTTTACGAGAATCAGTTTTTGCTATAATTGTGATACACCCGGTATACAAATTTTTCAGCTCTCAGATAGGAACACCAAACAACCGCTTGTGTTTTCGACCCGGCCGGGAATCGAACCAGGGGTTTCGAAGGGTTGAAGTCACTCTTCAAACTCGGACATCAACTCCCACTCTGGAAGGTAATGCTGGCTTTATTTCGCGGTAACTTAAAATGTTACCAATGAATTCTAATCACTACTGCCACATCACCAACACAAATGAATTACACTACTGGCTATTAAAATTGCTACACCACGAAGATGACATGCTACGGACGCGAAATTTAACCGACACGAAGAAAATGCTGTGATATGCAAATGATTATCTTTTCAGCGCATTCACATAAGGCTGGCGCCGGTGGCGACACCTACAACGTGCTGACATGAGGAAAGTTTCCAACTGATTTCTCATACACAAACAGCAGTTGACCGACGTTGCCTGGAGAAACGTTGTTGTGATGCCTCATATAAGGAGGAGAAATACGTACCATCACGTTTCCTACTTTGATAAAGGTCGGATTGTAGCCTATCGCGATTGCGGTTTATCGTATCGCGACATTGCTGCTCGCGTTGGTCGAGATCCAATGACTGTTAACAGAAAATGGAATCGGTGAGTTCAGGAGGGTAATACGGAACGACGTGATGGATCCCAACGGCCTCATATCACTAGCTCTCAGGATGACAGGCATGGCTGTAACGGATCGTGCAGCCACGTCTCGATCCCTGGGTCAACAGATGGGGACGTTTGCAGAGACGACAACCATCTGCACGAACAGTCGACGACGTTTGCAGCAGCATGGACTATCAGCTCAGAGACCGTGGCTGCGGTTACCCTTGATGCAGCATCACAGACAGGAGCGCCTGCGATGGTGTACTTACCGACGAACCTGGGTGCACGAAAGGCAAAACATCATTTTTTAGGATAAATCCAGGTTCTGTTTACAGCATCGTGATGGTCGCATCCGTGTTTGGCGACATCGCGGTGAACGCACATTGGAAGCGTGTATTCGTCATCGCCATACTGGTGTATCACCCGGCGTGATGGTATGGGGTGCCATTGGTTACACGTCTCAGTCACCTCTTGTTCGCATTGACGGCACTTTGAACAGTGGACGTTACATTTAAGATCTTTTACGATCCGTGGTTCTACCCTTTATTCGATCCCTGCGAAACCCTACATTTCAGCAGGATAATGCACGACCGCATGTTGCAGGTTCTGTACGGGCCTTTCTGGATACAGAAAATGTTCGACTGTTGCCCTGGCCAGCACATTCTCCAGATCTCTCACCAACTGAAATCGTCTGGTGAATGGTGGCCGAGCAACTGGCTAGTTACAATACGCCAGTCACTACTCTTGATGAACTGTGGTATCGTGTTGAAGCTGCATGGGCAGCTGTACCTGTACATGCCATCCCAGCTCTGTTTGACTCAATGCCCAGGCGTATCAAGGCCGTTATTACGGCCAGAGGTAGTTGTTCTGGGTGCTGATTTCTCAGGACCTATGCACCCAAATTGCGTGAAATTGTAATCACATGTCAGTTCCAGTATAATATATTTGTCCCCGTTTATCATCTGCATTTCTTCTTGGTGTAATGGCCAGTAGTGTACTTGACAACGAACGACAAATTCAACACATAACCTCTAATCTTGATTTGTATGTAAATTTTGGCCCTGAACTTCCGGTATTCCCCTATCGAACGACTTTGGATGCCCAATAAATATGACGCTACGACATTATTTTTTAAGAAATTCTAGGTAACTGTGAATGCCGACCATGAGAAATTAATCATAGTAGGTGGAAGGTTGAATGTTTCTGAAGCACTGCGGTGGCGTGATGAAAACTAAAACGTTCCTAAAAAGGCAATTTTGCACTTTCAACAAAAAACATACATATATGAAGATAGTACTGTTCTCGAAAGAACAGATACCATTGATGATCGTGCAGCTTCTCTAGAATAAGTGATAATTAATTGAAACCCTCAGCTGCTGACAGGTGTTGTTGACATACCTCGGTGGGGACAGCTGAAAATGTGTGCCATGGCTACCCGGCCATTGACGTTCGTCTGTGCGAATGAGCACAGGTTGCCCCCAAACTCTTACGGGAATCGTCACCTTAGTGGGCGCGAGTGATGAATGGCTGAGCAAAGTATCTATTAGGAACATTATACATGTAGATTGTGGATAGTTGACAATGTGGGTCTCACTGGAAGCGCTATTCGTCTTTTTTCTCGGTGGCTCAGATGGATAGTGTCAGAGGGTTAGCTGCCCTCTATAGTAAAAAAAAAAAAAAAAAAAAAAAAAACTGGTCTTACGACGTCCGCCCCGAGCAGATGCAACGAACAAAAGCGAACAAAATGAGATTTAAAAAAAAAGAAAAAGAAAAAAAGGATGGATAGAGTGTCTGCCATGTAAGCAGGACATCCCGGGTACGAGTCCCGGTTGGGGCACACATTTTCAGCTGTCCCCATCGAGGTATGTCAACAACTTCTGTCGGCAGCTGAGGGTTTCAATTAATTATCATTTAAAAAACATACAGTCGTTGACATAGCAGGAAAAAATGCTAAAAAATATGATATACGCTAAATTCAATTTTTTCATGCTAAATCACTTGCAAACGTGTTAAATATAGCCATGTTCTTGTTGTTGTGGTCTTCAGTCCTGAGACAGGTTTGATGCAGCTCTCCATGCTACTCTATCCTACGCAAGCTTCTTCATCTCCCAGTACTTACTGCAACCTACATACTTCTGAATCTGCTTAGTGTATTCATCTCTTGGTCTCCCTCTACGATTTTTACCCTGCACGCTGCGCTCCAATACTAAATTTGTGATACCTTGATGCCTCTAACATGTCCTACCAACCGATCCCTTCTTCTAGTCAAGATGTGCCACAAACTCCTCTTCTCCCCAATTCTATTCAATACCTCATCATTAGTTATGTGATCTACCCATATAATCTTCAGCATTCTTCTGTAGCACCACATTTCGAAAGCTTCTATTCTCTTCTTGTCCAAACTATTTATCGTCCATGTTTCACTTCCATACATGGCTACACTCCATACAAATACTTTCAGAAGGGACTTCTTGACACTTAAATCTATACGCGATGTTAACAAATTTCTCTTCTTCAGAAACGCTTTCCTTGCCTTTGCCAGTCTACATTTTATATCCTCTCTACTTCGACCATCATCAGTTATTTTGCTCCCCAAATAGCAAAACTCCTTTACTACTTTAAGTGCCTCATTTCCTAATCTAATTCCCTCAGCATCACCCGACTTAATTCGACTACATTCCATTATCTTCATTTTGCTTCTGTTAATGTTCATCTTATACCCTCCTTTCAAGACACTGTCCATTCCGTTCAACTACTCTTCCAAGTCCTTTGCTGTCTCTGACAGAGTTACAATGTCATCGGCGAACCTTAAAGTTTTTATTCCTTCTCCATGGATTTTAATACCTACTCCGAATTTTTCTTTTGTTTCCTTCACTGTTTCCTCATTATACAGACTGAATAACGTCGGGGAGAGGCTACAACCCTGTCTCACTCCCTTCCCAACCACTGCTTCCCTTTCATGCTCCTCGACTCTTATAACTGCCATCCGGTTTCTGTACAAATTGTAAATAGCCTTTCGCTCCCTGTATTTTACCCCTGTCTCCTTTAGAATTTTGAAAGAGAGTATTCCAGTCAACATTGTCAAAAGCTTTCTCTAAGTCTACAAATGCTAGAAACGTAGGTGTAAAAAGGCTAATACGACAGCACTGTTTACTTTAGCGAGAATATGATTCACTCAGTGAGGCAGACAGTGTTGTTACTGTCGAGGAGTAGTGCCGTACGGTTCCGCTGTATCTCTAAGGCGTCAGGCTGTACCGCCAGCCGCGCCCAGCTAAAGATACGGGAAAATTTCTGTTGCGTGTCGAACTACCGGGTGTGTTGTTTTAACGAGTGCCGAATTGTCGCGGTCTTATTGTGCATACTGTTGAATAGCGACCCTGCAGTTCATGACTGCTAAGGACCCCGTGCCACCTTAAACCGGCCCTTCGTGGAGTATTTACAGATGGTACACGGAAGTTACGCCAGATTTGCATTCACCCTCGCATTGCTCAGCAGTACCTGCTGTTCGCTGTGAGTTCCCGCAAATAGCAGGCGTCAGCGACGGTGCCCATTGTTTTTTCCTTCCCACGTGCCGGTCTTTGGCTGCTGGCTCTGCTCTTACGTAAGTCTTGTCCCCGCACGAATCTAGAAGCCTTGACCGCCGTAGCTGAGTACAACCACCTGAGGGTTTTGTTTCTGGCACCGCAGTATGGATTTCGCCATTTACTGGAACGCCCTGCGATGACTATTGTTATGTCTCATCAATCAAGAGAACCGCTTCGAGAAGAAGACGTCCGAGGAGTGTAAAAAGTTTTTTTTTTCCAGTTTCATTCGTTTTGACTTTTACAATTAAAAAGCCAAATCCAGTATACGAGGCATGTGCAAAATTACTCGAGTAAACTGCGCCTCATCAGTAAATATAATGTGTGTGTAACTGCCGATTAGTATTTAACCTGTTGCACAACTCCAAGCGAAGGGCAGATCTCTCGGATGTAAATGATGCACTTTTTCTTTATGGTAAGGAACAGATTATTGTACACTACTGGCCATTAAAGTTGCTACACCAAGAAGAAATGCAGATGATAAACGGGTATTCATTGGACAAATATATTATAGTAGAACTGACATGTGATTACAATTTCACGCAATTTGGGTGCATAGATCCTGAGAAATCAGTACCCAGAACAACCACTTCTGGCCGTAATAACGACCTTGATACGCCTGGGCATTGAGTCAAACAGAGCTTAGATGGCGTGTACAGGTACAGCTGCCCATGCAGCTTCAACACGATACCACAGTTCATCAAGAGTAGTGACTGGTGTATTGTGAAGAGCCAGTTGCTCGGCCACCATTGATCAGACGTTTTCAATTGCTGAGAGATCTGGAGAATGTGTTGGACAGGGCAGCAGTCGAACATTTTCTGTATCCAGAAAGGCCCGTACAGAACCTGCAACATGCAGTCGTGCATTATCCAGCTGAAATGTAGGGTTTCGCAGGGATCGAATGAAGGGTAGAGCCACGGGTCGTAACACATCTGAAATGTAACGTCCACTGTTCAAAGTGCCGTCAATACGAACAAGAGGTGACCGAGACGTGTAACCAATGGCACCCCATACCATCACGCCGGGTGACACGCCAGTATGAGGATGACGAATACACGCTTCCAATGTGCGTTCACCGCGATGTCGCCAAACACGGACGCGACGAACATGATGCTGTAAACAGAACCTGGATTCATTCGAAAAAATGACGTTTTGCTATTCGCGCACCCAGGTTCGTCGTTGAGTACACCATCACAGGCGCTCCTGTCTGTGATGCAGCGTCAAGGGTAACCGCAGCCATGGTCTCCGAGCTGATAGTCCATGCTGCTGCAAACGTCGTCGAACTGTTCGTGTAGATGGTTGTTGTCTTGCAAACGTCCCCATCTGTTGACTCAGGGACCGAGACGTGGTTGCACGATCCGTTACAGCCATGCGGATAAGATGCCTTTCATCTCGACTCTTAGTGATACGAGGCCGTTGGGATCCAGCACGAAGTTCCGTATTACCCTCCTGAACCCACCGATTCCGTATTCTGCTAACAGTCATTGGATCTTGACCAACGCAAGCAGCAATGTCGCGATACGATAAACCGCAGTCGCTACAGGCTACAATCCGACCCTTATCAAAGTCTGAAACGCATTGGTATGCATATCTCCTCCTTACACGAGGCATCACAACAACGTTTCACCATGCTACGCCGGTCAACTGCTGTTTGCGTATGAAAAATCGGTTGGAAACTTTCTTCATGTCAGCACGTTGTAGGTGTCACCACCGGCGCCAGCCTTGTGTGAATGCTCTGAAAAGCTTATCATTTGCATATCATAGCATCTTCTTCCTGTCGGTTAAATTTCGTGTCTGTAGCACGTCATCTTGGTGATGTAGCAATTTTAATGGTCAGTAGTGTACTTCAGTTTGCGCCATACCTTAGATTGTGAAGTGGCTAATCGTTGAAGGATACATCGTGGACTGGTACCCGGGTTACGTTGAACAGCATCCATAATATCCTCATCGACGTCTTCACGTATCGAGCGCTCGTACTGATTATGAACGCTAGGTAGAGAATCTGTCTCCCGTAACATTCGAAATACTCCCGCTAATGATTAGTGCATTCGGAATCCTCCAAATTGGATAAAGTACGCGATATTCGTTAACTGTAGCCGTAGTATTACCATCACATTTGCCATAAATAAACACCGTATCGGCGTATTCCTCTGTAATAAATTCGGAAGGCATCCCTATTTCATAAATAAACTACAAACTACAACAGTTACTGTGTGGTTTCACTTAAATACACTGTTGTTATTATGATCTTTCACGGACGGTAATGATGAGGTCCCATACTCCGAGGAGCGTAAGGGACGATGCTGGACACTCTCACCGCCGACTAGGGAAGGTCCTAGCGGAGATGATTTGCCAGTGCCTTGAAGACGACACAACAACACCCAGTCATCCCGAAGCAGGGAAAATTCCTGACCCCGGGAAGCGAACCCGGGACCCCGAGCGTGGGAAGCGAGAACGGTACCGTAAGACCACGAGCTGTGGACTGCGGAATAGTACAGAAAACTAACTCGTTTCAATGCTGGAGGAAACGACTGAACAAAGTAACAGTTGCCACCGGTGACATAAACGTTTCTTCATTCTCAATGGAATGTGAAAAAATTTACTTGTATAATAACCTTTGCTTGTCTGGATGTTCGGGAAAACTACTGGCGATACACGTCTGGGCCATATTTTATTAGATTCACCAGACCAATAACAACAAAATAAATGGAAATCTTGCTTTACTTTAAACTCGAACACTTATGTGATGGCTTCATATTAGCGAAGTTGCTAAATTTCGGGCAAAATCTTTTATTAGCCATAACTCCGTAACTTTTGCGGACCTATGTTTATATGAACTTTTTTCTTTAGTTTTACTTTTAGAATAACATATTAAAATATTTGCATATCTTCGCGAATCACCCTGAATACGGATAAAATCGAGACACGGTTTCGCTTATTTTGACTCCTCTTCCACTGAGCGACGTTTCTGGGAAATTGGATTGTAGCGCTTGGCGTGTTCTCCCCGTGATTGTAGAGCACTAATACGTTATATACGGTACAGCGACTGTCGACCGCCGAATGAATACACAAAGCATGACGGTTAACAACACAGCATAGCATCTGAGGGAGTGACGCATAACATGCCACAGCATCTTTATGTATATTCTATATCGTTGGTTGAAACTATTACTTCGCTGCGTATTTGTCCGGCTGGTGAACAAAAGGGAATTCGCATCGAATACAATCGAGGAACACTGGGAATGTTCCCATGCAAATAGAAGACGAACGCGATGCATAGCGTACGAGTTGGATTACATAGCATCTATTCTGCAAAAACTGTCTCAGCAGTAGCTTCATTGATTCCTTAGTTGTCGTATAATATAAAATAATATAAACATTCGGAGGGCGCACTTGCGGCAGATAGCCGCAAAATTTGGTTTTCTGTTAGTGTCACAGATAGCGTTACAATTACATCCACGTCCAGATACGGATTTGTTGTTCTCAAGGGATGTCCCGACTTGCTACATTTGGGCGATTCATGCTTTCAGTAGTTTGGTCGCCATTATTGTTTGAAACGTGAGTGTTACGTTTGCGGTGTGTTTGCCGCTACGCGCCTTATGATATAAGTATTTTCTGTACTTGTGTTTTTCTTTCGCCTCAAGGCAATCTTTCTTTTATAATAGTATATAATAAAATTATTAACAGCCGACCAGTTGCAACGGATAAAGAATTCTTTACCTAGGTTTCAACAAATTTAAATTTGTCTTCTTCAGAAGGTGGCAATTTTACATTAGTATGGACTGATGTATCATCGCCGTTTTTATAAATGTCGGCAAAAATCCATTTGTCAAAATTAAAATATAGCCCTAGAAATCAGTCCATACTAATGTAAAATTGCCACCTTCTGAAGAAGACAAATTTAAATTTGTTGAAACCTAGGTAAAGAATTCATTATCCATTGCAACTGGTCGGCTGTTAATAATTTCATTACGTGGAACCGTTGCTGTTGCGCAGCTATGTTTAAAATAGTATATAATGAATATTTGAATCGAATCAAAGTTTCCATATACAATTTTCATTACTTTTTACAGTCTTAGATATTGATTTGTTACAATATATTACTTTTACAAAAACATGTGTTTCATTAGATCTCATAAAAGCGTGGAAATGGAGAAAAAGGAGGCATTTCACAGGCACCGTCTAATTGTACGTCCTGAAGACTATGAGAAAGTACTGTGAGAATTGTCAGAAGAAGAATTACAAGGATTGTCAGATTCATGGGAATCTGAGTCGGAAGAGGAAGTTATTGAAGAAGAAAACCACAGTAGTGACCCCGAACAATCAACAGAGGAAACAGATGACCACCTGGTTGAAGAGGGGAGACAACAGAGGATTTCCGATTTTACGTAGGAAAAGATGAAACCACACTCCTGGAAATGGAAAAAAGAACACATTGACGCCGGTGTGTCAGACCCACCATACTTGCTCCGGACACTGC
The DNA here is from genome assembly GCF_023864345.2 of Schistocerca serialis cubense. Lineage (NCBI taxonomy): Eukaryota > Metazoa > Arthropoda > Insecta > Orthoptera > Acrididae > Schistocerca > Schistocerca serialis. The sequence continues at coordinate 91,747,015 of NC_064649.1, forward strand.
GAGAGGGCTGTACAAGCAATGATCACACGCACGGCACAGCGGACACACCAGGAACCGCGGTGTTGGCCGTCGAATGGCGCTAGCTGCGCAGCATTTGTGCACCGCCGCCGTCAGTGTCAGCCAGTTTGCCGTGGCATACGGAGCTCCATCGCAGTCTTTAACACTGGTAGCATGCCACTACAGCGTGGACGTGAACCGTATGTGCAGTTGACGGACTTTGAGCGAGGGCGTATAGTGGGCATGCGGGAGGCCAGGTGGACGTACCGCCGAATTGCTCAACACGTGGGGCGTGAGGTCTCCACAGTACATCGATGTTGTCGCCAGTGGTCGGCGGAAGGTGCACGTGCCCGTCGACCTGGGACTGGACCGCAACGACGCACGGATGCACGCCAAGACCGTAGGATCCTACGCAGTGCCGTAGGGGACCGCACCGCCACTTCCCAGCAAATTAGGGACACTGTTGCTCCTGGGGTATCGGCGAGGACCATTCGCAACCGTCTCCATGAAGCTGGGCTACGGTCCCGCACACCGTTAGGCCGTCTTCCGCTCACGCCCCAACATCGTGCAGCCCGCCTCCAGTGGTGTCGCGACAGGCGTGAATGGAGGGACGAATGGAGACGTGTCGTCTTCAGCGATGAGAGTCGCTTCTGCCTTGGTGCCAATGATGGTCGTATGCGTGTTTGGCGCCGTGCAGGTGAGCGCCACAATCAGGACTGCATACGACCGAGGCACACAGGGCCAACACCCGGCATCATGGTGTGGGGAGCGATCTCCTACACTGGCCGTACACCACAGGTGATCGTCGAGGGGACACTGAATAGTGCACGGTACATCGAAACCGTCATCGAACCCATCGTTCTACCATTCCTAGACCGGCAAGGGAACTTGCTGTTCCAACAGGACAATGCACGTCCGCATGTATCCCGTGCCACCCAACGTGCTCTAGAAGGTGTAAGTCAACTACCCTGGCCAGCAAGATCTCCGGATCTGTCCCCCATTGAGCATGTTTGGGACTGGATGAAGCGTCGTCTCACGCGGTCTGCACGTCCAGCACGAACGCTGGTCCAACTGAGGCGCCAGGTGGAAATGGCATGGCAAGCCGTTCCACAGGACTACATCCAGCATCTCTACGATCGTCTCCATGGGAGAATAGCAGCCTGCATTGCTGCGAAAGGTGGCTATACACTGTACTAGTGCCGACATTGTGCATGCTCTGTTGCCTGTGTCTATGTGCCTGTGGTTCTGTCAGTGTGATCATGTGATGTATCTGAACCCAGGAATGTGTCAATAAAGTTTCCCCTTCCTGGGACAATGAATTCACGGTGTTCTTATTTCAATATCCACGAGTGTATTTGGAGAAGTGAACCGCTTCCGTCTTCTTCTAAAACCAAGGCCTAGAACATCCTAAAACTTTTTGCCTGGTCCAATAGCAAGTGCTGAAATTACGGAAAAAGAAATTGATGCACTTAACCTATCTATTACTGATGGGATGATTATTTTTCCTTAGGTTAAAAATGTAAAACTAATTGCGGTGCAAAAGCCGCAACGCGCGCAGTCATGGAAGTATGAAAGGCGCGCCCACCGAAGGGTTAAACAAATAAACGAAATGCAAGCTTTTTAAAAGCCGTCATCATTGCCTTTGACAATCAAAATTTTTATTTCTAAAATCCACTAACGCTGTTTCGACCTTTACCCATTTTTAAGTGGAACACAGAGAAAACTTCGTGCTTCAGCACACGTCAAAATCTTGAAAACGGTAGGAAGATTGAAAATGGCAAAAGGCTGAAGTACTAGAGGACTTTATGGGTAATTAGTTTCAACAGTCATCTACATCTACATGGATACTCTGCAAATCACATTTAAATGCCTGGCAGAGGGTTCATCGAACACAATTCTCTATTATTCCTATCTCGTATAGCGCGGCTGAAGAATGAACACCTATATCTTTCCGCACGAGCTCTGATTTCCCTTATTTTATCTTTGTGATCGTTCCTCCCTATGTAATTCGGTGTCAACAAAATATTTTCGCATACGGAGGAGAAAGTTGGTGATTGGAATTTCGTGAGAAAATTCCGTCGCAACGAAAAACGCCTTTCTTTTAATGATGTCCAGCCCAGATCCTGTATCATTTCTGTGACACTCTCTCCCATATTTCGCGATAATACAAAACGTGCTGCCTTTCTTTGAAGTTTTTCGATGTACTCCGTCAGTCCTATCTGGTAAGGATTCCACACCGCGCAACAGTATTCTGAAAGAGGACGGACAAGTGTAGTGTAGGCTGTCTCCTTAGTAGGTCTGTTACATTTTCTAAGTGTCCTGCCAATGAAACGCAGTTAGCCTTCCCCACAACATTTTCTATGTATTCCTTCCAATTTAAATGGTTCGTAATTTTAATTCCTAGGTATTTAGTTGAATTTACGGCTTTTAGATTAGACTGATTTATCGTGTAACCGAAATTTAACGCGTTCTTTTTAGGACTCGTGTGGATGACGTCACACTTTTCGTTATTTTAGGTCAACTGCCACTTTTCGCACCATTTCGATATTTCTTCCAAATCGAATTGCAGTTTGTTTTGATCTTGTATGACTTTATTAGTCGATAAACGACAAAGGCGATGATGTGTTTTAAAACTTCATAAAAAATAAATCTGTCCGTCAGTACATGTTACTTGCCTGGCCCTGATTCAGCTGCGGCTTTTCCCTCCACTTCACAGTCGCATCACCAACAATCGGCTTCGACAGCCTTAGATGGGTTGAAATATTCCTGATGCTCTGTTTCTCAGGCGACACCCTACGACTAGTCTACTACCGGAGTCACTGAGTTCCCCAGTCCGGCCCATCCTGCTATTACTGCTTCTTAACACACTACAAAATACATTATATAATGGTAAGACAGATATTTAGGAACCAGGTTTTAAATTGTAAGACATTTCCAGGTGCAGATGTGGACTCTGACCACAATCTATTGGTTATGAACTGTAGATTGAATCTGAAGAAACTACAAAAAGGTGGGAATTTAAGGAGGTGGGACCTGGATAAACTGAAAGAACCAGAGGTTGTACAGAGTTTAAGGGAGACCATAAGGGACATCATAAGGGAACAATTCACAGGAATGGGGGAAAGAAATACAGTACAAGAAGAATAGGTAGCTTTGAGGGATGAAATAGTGAAGGCAGCAGAGGATCAAATAGGTAAAAAGACGAGGGCTAGTAGAAACCCTTGGGTAACAGAAGAAATATTGAATTTAATTGATGAAAGGAGAAAATATAAAAATGCAGTAAATGAAACAGGCAAAAAGGAATACAAACGTCTCAAAAATGAGATCGACAGAAAGTGCAAAATCGCCAAACAGGGATGGCTAGAGGACAAATGTAAGGATGTAGAGGCCTATCTCACGAGGGGTAAGATAGATACTGCCTACAGGAAAATTAAAGAGACCTTTGGAGAAAAGAGAACCATTGTATGAATATCAAGAGCTCAGATGGAAACCCAGTTCTAAGCAAAGAAGGGAAAGCAGAAAGGTGGAAGGAGTATATAGAGGGTCTATACAAGGGAGTTGTACTTGAGGACAATATTATGGAAATGGAAGAGAATGTAGATGAAGATGAAATGGGAGATATGATACTGCGTGAAGAGTTTGACAGAGCACTGAAAGACCTGAGTCGAAACAAGGCCCCCGGAGTAGACAACATTCCATTAGAACTGCTGACAGCCTTGGGAGAGCCAGTCCTTACAAAACTCTACCGTCTGTCGAGCAAGATGTATGAGACAGGCGAAATACCCTCAGACTTCAAGAAGAATATAATAATTCCAATCCCAAAGAAAGCAGGTGTTGACAGATGTGAAAATTACGGAACTATCAGTTTAATAAGTCACAGCTGCAAAATACTAACGCGAATTCTTTACAGACGAATGGAAAAACTGTTAGAAGCCGACCTCGGGGAAGATCAGTTTGGATTCTGTAGAAATATTGGAACACGTGATGCAATACTGACCCTACGACTTATCTTAGAAGAAAGATTAAGGAAAGGCAAACCTACGTTTCTAGCATTTGTAGATTTAGAGAAAGCTTTTGACAATGTTGACTGGAATGCTCTCTTTCAAATTCTAAAGGTGGCAGGGGTAAAATACAGGGAGCGAAAGGCTGTTTACAATTTGTACAGAAACCTTATGGCAGTTATAAGAGTCGAGAGGTATGAATGGGAAGCAGTGGTTGAGAAGGGAGTTAGACAGGGCTGCAGCCTATCCCCGATGTTATCCAATCTGTATATTGAGCAAGCAATAAAGGAAACAAAAGAAAAGTTCGGAGTAGGTATTAAAATCCATGGAGAAGAAATAAAAACTTTGAGGTTCGCTGATGACATTGTAATTCTGTCAGAGACAGCAAAGGACTTGGAAGAGCAGTTGAACGGAATGGACAGTGTCTTGAAAGGAGGATATAAGATGAACATCAACAAAAGCAAAACGAGGATAATGGAATGTAGTCGAATTAAGTCGGGTGATGCTGAGGGAATTAGATTAGGAAATGAGACACTTAAAGTAGTAAAGGAGTTTTGCTGTTTGGGAGCAAAATAACTGATGATGGTCGAAGCAGAGAGGATATAAAATGTAGTCTGGCAATTGCAAGGAAAGCGTTTCTGAAGAAGAAAAATTTGTTAACATCGAGTATAGATTTAAGTGTCAGGAAGTCGTTTCTGAAACTATTTGCAAGGAGTGTTGCCATGTATGGAAGTGAAACGTGGACGATAAATAGTTTAGACAAGAAGAGAATAGAATCTTTCGAAATGTGGTGCTACAGAAGAATGCTGAAGATTAGATGGGTAGATCACATAACTAGTGAGGAGGTATTGAATAGGATTGCGGAGAAGAGGAGTTTGTGGCACAACTTGACAAGAAGAAGGGATCGGTTGGTAGGACATGTTCTGAGACATCGAAGGATCACCAATTTAGTATTGGAGGGCAGCGTGGAGGGTAAAAATCGAAGAGGGAGACCAAGAGATGAATACACTAAGCAGATTCAGAAGGATGTAGGCTGCTGTAGGTACTGGGAGATGAAGAAGCTTGCACAGGATAGAGTAGCATGGAGAGCTGCATCAAACCAGTCTCAGGACTGAAGACCACAACAACAACACTCGTTTATTACTAGTGGTCTGCGTATCGTGGCATATAGAGGTCAATTCCGCATCAGAGAGGCGTGTCGTGTACTTTTGATCAGATTGTCCTCAAATTTTCAGACGTGTGCTTCGTAATAACGTGCTTCTCTGAACTGAGATTTCGTGGTAGTTTTGCTAAAGCGAGGTATTAAGCACTGATGTGAAAAAATTATTACGAGGGTAATCCCAAAAGTAAGGTCTCCTATTTTTTATAAGTACACTACTGGCCATTAAAGTTGCTACACCAAGAAGAAATGCAGATGATAAACGGGTATTCATTGGACAAATATATTATTCTAGAACTGACATGTGATTACAAAAAAAAATGGTTCAAATGGCTCTGAGCACTATGGGACTTAACTTCTGAGGTCATCAGTCCCCTAGAACTTAGAACTACTTAAACCTAGCTAACCTAAGGACATCACAAACATCCATGCCCGAGGCAGGATTCGAACCTGCGACCGTAGCGGTCTCGCTGTTCCAGAATGTAGCGCCTAGAACCGCTCGGCCACTCCGGCCGGCCATGTGATTACATTTTCATGCAATTAGGGTGCATATATCCTGAGAAATCAGTACCCAGAACAACCACCTCTGGCCGTAATAACGTCAAACTGAGCTTGGACGGCGTGTACAGACACAGCTACCCATGCAGCTTCAACACGATACCACAGTTCATCAAGAGTAGTGACTGGTGTATTGTGACGAGCCAGTTGCTCGGCCACCATTGACCAGACGTTCTCAATTGCTGAGAGATCTGGAGAATGTGTTGGACAGGGCAGCAGTCGAACATTTTCTGTATCCAGAAAGGCCCGTGCAGAACCTGCAACATGCAGTCGTGCATTATCCTGCTGAAATGTAGGGGTTCGCAGGGGTCGAATTAAGGGTAGAGCCACGGGTCGTAACACATCTGAAATGTAACGTCCACTGATCAAAGTGCCGTCAATGCGAACAAGAGGTGACCGAGACGTGTAACCAATGGCACCCCATACCATCACGCCAGGTGACACGCCAGTATGAGGATGACGAATACACGCTTCCAATGTGCGTTCACCGCGATGTCGCCAAACACGGACGCGACGAACATGATGCTGTAAACAGAACCTGGATTCATTCGAAAAAATGACGTTTTGCTATTCGCGCACCCAGGTTCGTCGTTGAGTACACCATCACAGGCGCTCCTGTCTGTGATGCAGCGTCAAGGGTAACCGCAGCCGTGGTCTCCGAGCTGATAATTCATGCTGCTGCAAACGTCGTCGAACTGTTCGTGCAGATGGTTGTTGTCTTGCAAACGTCCCCATCTGTTGACTCAGGGATCGAGACGTGGCGGCACGATCCGTTACAGCCATGCGGATAAAATGTCTGTCATCTCGACTGCTAGAGGTACGAAGCCGTTGGGATCCAGCACAGCGTTCCGTATTACCCTCCTGAACCCACCGATTCCATATTCTGCCAACAGTCATTGGATCTCGACCAACGCGAGCAGCAATGTCGCGATACGATAAACCGCAATTGCGACAGGATACAATCCGACTTTTATCAAAGTCTGAAACGTGATGATACGCATTTCTCCTCCTTACACATGGCGTCACAACAACGTTTCAAAAAAATGGTTCAAATGGCTCTGAGCACTATGGGACTTAACATCTGTGGTCATCAGTCCCCTAGAACTTAGAACTACTTAAACCTAACTAACCTAAGGACATCACACACATCCATGCCCGAGGCAGGATTCGAACCTGCGACCGTAGCAGTCGCGCGGTTCCGGACTGCGCGCCTAGAACCGCTAGACCACCGCGGCCGGCATCAACGTTTCACCAAGCAACGCCGGTCAACTGCTGTTTGTGTATGAGAAATCGGATGGAAACTTTCCTCATGTCAGCACGTTGTAGGTGTCGGCACCGGCGCCAACCTTGTGAGAATGCTCTGGAAAGCTAATCATTTGCATATCACAGCATCTTCTTCGTGTCGTTTAAATTTCGCGTCTGTAGCACGTCATCTTCGTGGTGTACCACTTTTAATGGCCGGTAGTGTACATAGACCTGCTTATCTCTACAATGGTTTACATTAGTTTACAGCTTGAACATTTAGCTATTTTTCGACGTAATCACCATTTCTGTCGATGCGTTTTTGTAGACGCTGAGGCACTTTTTGTATGCCCGTGTCATACCAGCTCGCCGCCATGCTGTTCAGAAAGTTATGAGCCTCTTCTTTCACCTCGGCGTCAGAGCTGAATCGCTTTACGGCAAAATGTTCTTTTAACCTAGGGAACAGGTGATAGTCACTGGGCGCCAAATCATGACTGTAGGGTGGGTGGGTGATTATGTTCCACTGAAACTGTTGCAGGAGAGCAATGGTTTGCCGAGCGATGTGTGGGTGAGCGTTGTCATCGAGAATGTGTACGCCCTTGCTCACCATTCCTTTTCTCCGGTTCTGAGTTGCCCGTTTGAGTTTTTTCAGAGTCTCACAGTACCTGTCAGCGTTAATTGTGGTCCCAGTAGGCATAAAGTCGACCAACAATACCCCTTTCCGAACCGAAAAGACGGTATCATGACTTTACCCGCAGACTGTGTTTGTTTGAATTTCCGCGGGTTTGGCGAAGAAGGATGCCGCCACTGGCGTGACTGTTGCTTGGTCTCAGGTGTAAAGTGGTATGCCCAGGTTTCGTCACCCGTGACAGTTGAGTCTAGAAAATTGTCCTGTTAGGCTGCAAGACGGTGAAGAAATGTGCGGGAAGCATCAACTCGTTGCCGCATGTGGTCCTCAGTCAGCATGCGTGGCGCCCATCTTGCGCACACCTTCCGGTAGTTCAATGTTTCCGTTAAAATTCTGTGAGCGGTGCTTCGGGAAACCTCAGGAACCAACGTGCAGAGATCATCCGCGGTGACCCGCCGATCTTCACGCATGCTTTGCTCAACCTTCAACACTGTCTCCTCAGAAATTGACGGTCTCCCGCTCCTTTGTTCATCGTGAATTTCGGACCGACCGGCTGCAAACTCTCTACACCACTTACGAACATTTTTGACATGCATGCACGACTCACCATACACTTCCGTCAATTGGCGATGGATTTCAATCGGCGCAGGGCCCTTTGCGTTCAAAAACCGAATAACTGCTCGCAATTCGCACTTGGGGTAACATCCAACGGGAGCTCCATCTCAATGGCTGGCAAGCCAAGACTGAGTGCCTCAGCGCGGCGTGCGCATGTTTACGCACAGCGCGTGAAGCACTCTTCATAACGGTGTGACCAACTGCCACACAAACAGAGTTCTGTACTTATTAAAAAAAAAAAAAAAGAGAGAGAGACCTTACTTTTGGGAGTACCCTCGTATTATTATTATTACGATGGTAAGTGAATTATTATCCGCAATTTAGTTATACTTTTGTTTATTTTGGTAGTACTGTCGTTTTACGTTGATGTCGCATGCTTTGTTTATTTATTGTTATATCCTTGCATTTTCAAGCTATTAGGTTAGTTTCGTTAACGCTGTCGTGCTGTTAATCATGTCTGCTCTGCTGTCTATTTGCACTACGGAAGAGCAACGTTCAGTGATCCGTTTTTTGTGGTCGGAAGGCGTATCAGGCGCCGAAATTCATCTTTCGGTACAGCACGGGGACAGTGTTTTGCCACAAAGGAATGTCTACGAATGGATTAAAAAATTCCGAAATAATCGCACAAGTGTTACGCACGATGAAGGAGCCGGACGACCATTTACCGCCACAAATGAACAAACCATTGAGCGTTCACGTGAAATGATTCTCATGGACAGACGATTAAGTATTGACGAAATAGCATATCGTTTGTGTCGCTATGGTAACGAAGGGGACAACTTCTTAGACAGGATCATTACTGGTGACGAAACATGGATCCATCATTACGAGGCGGAGAGTAAACAGCAGAGTATGGAATGGAAACATCCAAATTCGCCGTACAAGAAAAAGTTCAAGACCCAACCGTCCGCAGGAAAACTGATGCTTTTTTGGGACGCACGAGGTCCAGTACTGAAACATTATGGCGAAAGGGGCACAACAATAAACAGTGTACGTTACAGTGAGATTCTAACCACCAGGCTAAAGCCTGCAATTCGAAGCAAACACAGAGGATTGCTGTCAAAATATGTTGTGTTGTTGCACGACAATGCCCGTCCGCATACTGCTGCCCACACTGCTGAAACGCTCAAGAAACTCAAATTTGAAGTACTGGATCATCCTCGATATAGTACCAATCTTGCCTCTTCTATCACTTGTTTGGTCCACTCAAACAGGCATTAAGGGGCACTCGATTTACCTCGGATGAAGCAGTGCTAGAAGCCGTGCATTCCCGGCTCGCAGCTCAACCGAGAATCTCCTTTATGCGGGCATCAGGAAGCTTGTACAACGATGTACCAATTGCGTTGAAACGCAAGGAGACTATATCGAAAAGTGATGTTCTTGTAACTTTCCTATTTGATTACAATAAAATTTTATAACTACTTTGCGGATAATAACTGACTTACCCTCGTCTTTATAATATTAAGATATTTTATATTCTTAATTTTTATTATTGCTAAACACTTAGTAATCAGTGACACGTTAACAGTGGTGGTGACGGCAAGCTATGTTTGGCGTGGATTGTGGAAGGGGAAGAGAGATAATAACGAACCTTGACCACTACTATCGGACAAAGATGCAGAGTAAATGGAGTAGTATCCGTGCATAAAATTTCTCAATTCCACTTAGTACTACTATATGTACAGCAGAACGTAAAAAGCGCAGAAAATGCACTTTCCTGCACGTACACGCCACAATTTTCGAAACACTCTAGGCGAAAAATGTGGTACCTTGAAATGTAACTGCCACAGCTGATTAGTATTGAAATACACAATACTCTGAATTAGTGTAGCATCCGATACATGCATATTTTTCTAGTTATAGGTAATCTTTTATGGATTTTGGGAATGTCGCATAGTTTTGAGTAGGTAGTGGACAATTTTGGTTGATAATTAGATTCTTTAGTTTCATATTGTATTAAGATTTCGGAATTGGCCAAGTTAATGTCAAGTAATGCGTAAGCTTGGGGTACTTCACTGTTCTCATTATAGAAACCAACGCATTTTGGATAAAATTTGTGTGTTTTGTAAAAACTAAAATGGATTATGAATTTAGCTACAAGCTAAACTTCCAGATTTATGTGGACCAGTGTTGAAACCTGACGTGAGTATAAATTACGACATTTCAAAAAATCTACCCAATGTAAAATTTTAAGCAGCGTCACCGAATTTTTGTAAAAGACAACACAAGTTTCCAAGAAAAAATAAATTATGAAGTATTGTAAAAATTAATAAATATTGTTGAATTATTGTAATGAGGAATAATTAACTGTAAAGGAATTAAGCAATAGTGTCATTTTCAACTGGACTGATATACCTCTATAAAATAGTATGAATGCAATGGGTGCTATGTGGCTCTTTTTGTTACTTAGGGAGGAAATTAGGAGATTAGTGTTTAATGTCCTGTCGACAATGAGGTCGTTAGAGACGGAGCACAAGCTCGGTTTTGGGAAGGATGGGTCTGGAAATCGGCCGTGTCCTTTGAAAGGATCCATCACGGCATTTGCCTGTAGCGATCTAGGGAAGTCACGGAAAACCTAAATCTGGATGGCCGGACGCGGGTTTGAACCGTCATCCTCCCGAATGCGAGTCCAGTGTGCTAACAACTGCGCCATCTCGCTCGGTGTTTTACTCAGCAGTGCAATAGTAAAGTTTGACTGTATATATTCTCCTGGCGCAATACACAGAAAAAAAATATTTGCGAAAGACCCAAGACCAATCTCATGAAAGTATTATACGCACATCAAAAAAAGTTTTGCATCACTTCTGTTCCGAGAGTTACGGAACCTGCACAGAAAATTGGAATACAAATCAAAATAAACATCCTTTCCGCCCTGTTCATTGCTGATGAAAACCACACATTGCATGTTGTACGACCATACAGCGAGACCTTCAGAGGTGGTGGTCCAGACTGCTGTACGTACCGATACCTCTAATACAGAGTAGCAAGTCTTCTTGCATTGATGCATGCCTGTATTCGTCGTGGCATACCATCTACAAGTTCATCAAGGCACTGTTGGTCCAGATTGTTCCACTCCTCAACGGCGATTCGGCGCAGATCCCTCAAGATGGTGGGTCACGTCATCCATAAATAGCCATTTTCAATCTATCCCAGGCATGTTTGATAGGATTAATGTCTGTAGAACATGCTGGCCACTCTAGTCGAGCGATGTCGTTATCCTGAAGGAAGTCATTCACAAGATGTGCACGATGGGGGCGCGAATTGTCGTCCATGAAGGCGAATGCCTCGCCAATATGCTGCCGATATGGTTGCACTATCAATCGGAGGGTAGTATTCACGTATCGTACAGCCGTAACGGCGCCTTCCATGACCACCAGCGGCGTACGTCGACCCCACATAATGCCACCCCAAAACAGCAGGGAACCTCCACCTTGCTGCACTCGCTGGACAGTGTGTCTAAGGCGTTCAGCCTGACTGGGCTACCTCCAAACAAGTCTCTGACGATTTTCTGGTTGAAGGCATATATGACACTCATCGGTGAAGAGAATGTGACGCCAATCCTGAGCGGTCCATTTGGTATGCTGTTGGGGCCGTACCATGCTGCATGGTGTCTTGGTTGCAAAGATAGACCTCGCCATGGACGTCGGGAGTGAAGTTGCGCATCATCCAGCCTATTCTGCACAGTTTGAGCCGTAACACGATGTCCTGTGGCTGCAAGAAAAGCACTGTTCAACATGGTGGCGTTGCTGTCAGGGTTGCTCCAAGCCATAATTCGTAAGTAACGTTCATCCACAGCGAGGCATGTCATCGACAATTCCTGTCTCTCCGTATCTTCTCCATGTCCGAACAACATCGATTTGGTTCACTCCGAGACGCCTGGATACTTTCCATGTTGAGAGCCCTTCCTGGCAGAAAGTAACAATGGGGACGCGATCGAACCACGGCGTTGACCGTCTAGGCACGGTTGAACTACAGACAACACCAGCCATGTGTCTCCTTTCTGGTGGAATGACTGGAACTGATCGTCTGTCGGACCCCCTCCGTCTAATAGGCGCTGCTCATGCGTGGTTGTTTACATCTTTGGGCAGGTTAAGTGACATCGCTGAAGAGTCAGAGGGACTGTGTCTGTGATACAATATCCACAGTCAACGTCTGTCTCCAGGAGTTCTGGTATCTGAGGTGATGCAAAACTTTTTTTGATGTGTGTACTTAGGATTTGCTGCCCCCAAGACAGACATGTGGAGTTAAAAATATAATATTTGTACCCTTATATTCCCTCGCTCTCCCCGCCCCCCCCCCCAAATAATTTAAGAAAATTTATTTATTTTGAGTTTAGGAGATGGACAAAAAAATGGAAACTTCAGAAACACAGCACATTACCATTCTTAATACGGTGTAGGAAGCCCGTTGGCATTCGAACAACTTCCAGTCGTCTCGGAATGGATAAATAAATGTCCTGTATGATTTTTAAGAACTCTTACACAGTTGTTTGTGCAAAGTAGTGGCAATGTCAGGCAACGACGATGGAGGTGAATAACGATAACGCACCCTTCTCTCCAAAGTAGACCACAAAGGCTTAGTGGTATTTAGATATGGCGAATGTGGTGGGTGCTCACAAAACCAGTTCTGGACGATGCAAGCTGTGTGAACAGATGCTCTGTCATCTTGGAACACATAATCACCATTGGGGAACAAACGCTGTACCATGGGATGGACCTTGTCAGCCAAAATGGTCACATTATTCTTGGCAATAAATGCGACCTTGCAGAGTAACGAAGGGGACCGTGAAATATCACGATGTAGCTGCCCAAATCATCACTGAACCCTCGTCATATTTCATTCTTGGAACGTAAACTCGTCCAGAAGTTGGAAACAGTGTGAAACAAGATTCATCCTATCGTATGACTTTCTTCCACTGCACCATAGTCCAGTCTTTATGTCTTCGGCATCAGGTTTCCCTCTTTTGGGCATTTTTATCACTGACATGTAGCTCTGGAATTCAAAATCGACCTGCAATTCCCGGCTAATGGAGCTCCCTTCGTTTGTTTTTCGTGCTGACAAGGTTACGGAGTGTGAGTTTCAGTTTTGCAGTGACTTTCGCAGCTGTCGGCGTCTTACGAGGTGCTATCCAAAATTTTCGGGACTGGTGCTGCCATCTGTTGAAAACTTTACCTTTGGACTAATGGTCACCATCACCTTCGCAGTAGTTCCCATCCGCATGTATGTACCGGTCCCAGCGCTTCTGCCACTGGTCAAACGTTTTCTGGAAGTCCTGTTCTTTGAGGGTGTTTACCACCGCCAGCGATGCTTCTTGAATCCTCTCTAGAGTGTCGAACCGACGGCATTTCAACTTGAGTTTCAGTTTTGGGAATAGCGCGAAGTTGCAAGGTGCCATATCCGGCGAGTACGGTGGATGGGGTACAACAGCCATGTTGTTTTTTGCCAAAAAGGTCCTGGTGAGCAAGGACGTGTGACAGGGCGCGTTGTCGTGATGCAGCAACCAGTTCCCTTGACGCCAAAGTTCGGGCCGTCGTCGCTGCACGTTTTCACGGAGATGTCGCAAAACGTCACAGTTGTACGCAGAATTCACTGTTTGGTTGGGTGGGACGAATTCTTTGTGCACAGTTCCCTTGGTATCCAAGAAAACGATGATCATACTCTTCACTTTGTTCTTCACTTGTCTCGCTTTTTTGGGTCTTGGAGAAGCCGGGCTCTTCCACTCAAACACTTGTTCAATCATTGCAAGGGTCTCTGTAGCACTTTTCACAGAGAATTTGATACATACGCACTGTTCTGTTCGCGGATCCGTCGTAAAATCGCCACACGCCAAACACACAGTATTACGGAAATCACTGCGGACACGCAACACGTCCTCTCAGCTGAATGCCACTCTGCACACTGACTCCTCAGATATGCAGCTCTCGCCACCTAGCGGTGCAGAGATCTACTACTCCTACTTTCCATATGGCAGCACCAGTCCCGAAAATTTTGGATTTCACCTAGTACACTCCTGGAAATGGAAAAAAGAACACATTGACACCGGTGTGTCAGACCCACCATACTTGCTCCGGACACTGCGAGAGGGCTGTACAAGCAATGATCACACGCACGGCACAGCGGACACACCAGGAACCGCGGTGTTGGCCGTCGAATGGCGCTAGCTGCGCAGCATTTGTGCACCGCCGCCGTCAGTGTCAGCCAGTTTGCCGTGGCATACGGAGCTCCATCGCAGTCTTTAACACTGGTAGCATGCCGCGACAGCGTGGACGTGAACCGTATGTGCAGTTGACGGACTTTGAGCGAGGGCGTATAGTGGGCATGCGGGAGGCCGGGTGGACATACCGCCGAATTGCTCAACACGTGGGGCGTGAGGTCTCCACAGTACATCGATGTTGTCGCCAGTGGTCGGCGGAAGGTGCACGTGCCCGTCGACCTGGGACCGGACCGCAGCGACGCACGGATGCACGCCAAGACCGTAGGATCCTACGCAGTGCCGTAGGGGACCGCACCGCCACTTCCCAGCAAATTAGGGACACTGTTGCTCCTGGGGTATCGGCGAGGACCATTCGCATCCGTCTCCATGAAGCTGGGCTACGGTCCCGCACACCGTTAGGCCGTCTTCCGCTCACGCCCCAACATCGTGCAGCCCGCCTCCAGTGGTGTCGCGACAGGCGTGAATGGAGGGACGAATGGAGACGTGTCGTCTTCAGCGATGAGAGTCGCTTCTGCCTTGGTGTCAATGATGGTCGTATGCGTGTTTGGCGCCGTGCAGGTGAGCGCCACAATCAGGACTGCATACGACCGAGGCACACAGGGCCAACACCCGGCATCATGGTGTGGGGAGCGATCTCCTACACTGGCCGTACACCACTGGTGATCGTCGAGGGGACACTGAATAGTGCACGGTACATCCAAACCGTCATCGAATCCATCGTTCTACCATTCCTAGACCGGCAAGGGAACTTGCTGTTCCAACAGGACAATGCACGTCCGCACGTATCCCGTGCCACCCAACGTGCTCTAGAAGGTGTAAGTCAACTACCCTGGCCAGCAAGATCTCCGGATCTGTCCCCCATTGAGCATGTTTGGGACTGGATGAAGCGTCGTCTCACGCGGTCTGCACGTCCAGCACGAACGCTGGTCCAGCTGAGGCGCCAGATGGAAATGGCATGGCAAGCCGTTCCACAGGACTACATCCAGCATCTCTACGATCGTCTCCATGGGAGAATAGCAGCCTGCATTGCTGCGAAAGGTGGATATACACTGTACTAGTGCCGACATTGTGTATGCTCTGTTGCCTGTGTCTATGTGCCTGTGGTTCTGTCAGTGTGATCATGTGATGTATCTGACCCCAGGAATGTGTCAATAAAGTTTCCCCTTCCTGGGACAATGAATTCACGGTGTTGTTATTTCAATTTCCAGGAGTGTATTTCTCGTTACAGTCCTCTTTAGTGGGCGTCTGTCTCCATCACTCAACACAAACTTTCTCCCGCGTTATGACTTTGCGGATGATATTTTTGCACATTCCCCGTATGCGATAAAAAACTGCGATCGATGCCTCTTGAAACACCGATCACTTAGGCTGTCTTGATTACGGAACGACCTACCATGCGATCACCAACAAATCGCCCACGTTCGAATTCACTGAGCTCCGCTGTAACGCACTCACAACACAGAACGCTGTTCTCGCCACGGCTGTCCACCCCCGGCAGCAGAGTGGCGCTGCTTAGAACACCGCAGTCAGGCCAAAGCTTAATTAATTGCCTATATCCCCACAGGCTACTCTGCAGAATATGGAACGCTCAACCTCTAAATGCCTGTCACTATGTAGCTCCTATGTATGCGCGTTTGAATACCGGTGCATCTAAACGTGTGGTTGTAATACACAACTCTGGTTGTTGCAAAACTGTTCTCCTGTTCTGTCTAGATGGTGCTTTTAGGCCTGCACAGATATTCAGATCTCTACCCGTTGCTTTTGAAACAATTCTCACAGGACATACAAAGAACGTTTTATTGTTAATTTAGATATACAGTCATTAATGTGGATTGAATTGGGAATATCCAGAATGGGTACCAATTGCCATGTATCATTTCTTATTGTGTTACCAGTAGTATTTCTGTAGTATACTACCACTGTGTATGCTGTGTGTCCGTATCGCCTTGTTTAATCGTTTTTGTATACTTTAATCGATCAGTCCTTTATTAATCCTATATTACATATTACCAGAGTGCAACTCAAAATAATGTTTATTAAAATAATGTTTACCACGAACTGTCAAACCCAATTGTAATATAATATTTCCTGCGTTGATACGGCCGTATGAGTACGTTCCGAAAGACAATAAATTTAGAATAAAACTCTGTATATATCTTCAGTAAATTGTATTTACCTTTACAACTGGAACGCATTCTCGGGGAACACCGCTAGATAACTTATCGTCAATTACTACGATCTACAGGAAAGCACAAATCCAGTCGCAAATCTGCGGCGATACTCCATCGGGTCGCAATTAATTGGGCCTCTCGAGAGAAACTGTGTCAGAAGACTGACGACCTACAGGTATTCAGAAGATGGATCCATTTTGTAAAACCAATGAAGAGTTTCTTTTGTCCTATAGACAGCTGCGTTCTGAAACAGTGTAGAGTGTCACCAGATGATATCCTCGAAGACTATATGGTCGCATTATCGACATACGTATAGATATTACAAGGACCACCGCATTGTGGTAGCAATGCTCGTCCTGCGCTTAAACGAGAGAAATACTCTTTCTTAGCAACATTGACTTTAAAGACATGTTTCATAAGACGCAACTTTGCTTATTGATGAATGCAGCACTTATTAAGACCCATCTCGCATAATTTACGTGGAATCTGAACGACGACTCAACGCACTACGTAAAGAAAAAAAAAAGTTGACGGTGGATCGAATGCAATATTTGGATTTGTAATGTGATATTTATGTCATGAGCTAACACAATATGAATAATAATGCCCCATGAACACCCTTATCTAGCCGGCACGGTAGCTCAGCGTGTTCGGTCAGAAGGCTGCGCGCTCTCAGTAATAAAAAACCTGAGTCAAAGAGTCAACGATCAACTTGAACGGATGTATTGTGACGACCGCCCAGACCAAACGCAGCGAACAATATCGAACAAAATGAAAAAAAAAAGTGATCAGAGCGACAGAATGTCAGTCCTAAGGGCCCGGGTTCGATTCCCGGCTGGGTCGGAGATTTTCTCCTCTCAGGTCCTGGGTCTTGTGTTGTCCTAATCATCATCATTTCATCCCCATCGACGCGCAAGTCGCCGTAGTGGCGTCAAATTGAAGACTTGCACCCGGCGAACGGTCTACCCGACGGGAGGCCCTAGTCACACGATATTTACATTTTACCACGACTAACACGTGCAAAATATTAAGGACATTGCACAGGTGCCCTTCGTGGTGAAATAAAACAGTAACCTGCATGCTTTGCTACTAGAATCAATTATATTCAAACATGCATTTCTCGCAGTGCTTTAATATTTTTTCCCAATGTATCCATTTTGATGGGATAGCGATGTTAAAACCTACTTGAAGCTTTCTGGTCTCTGCTGTGCATATAGAATATGTGGACATGTTGTAACATTATGTGATTGCCTTATCATTTTACATCATTCACTAATCGAGCAGTCGCTCGGCAACAGCTACAGTTAGCAAATAATTCGCGAGAATGTAAAAGGTGAACGTCCTGTGACGTAACGTGTTTATTGCCGAAGCGCCGTCAGAGATGCAGTGAGTTACTGACTTTGAAAACTGCGGCGCGAAAAACGGACAGAAGAAGAACACTTTTACACATTCTTTTGATGTACGAGATATTCTCGATGAACAGTTACTCAGTTACTCATTTTTCTATTGTCTCTTGTAACTTTTGTCGGACGCGCATGTTTTGCCGCCGTATTATTATTGTTAAAAATTATATTATTTTAGTGTAAAGTAAAAGTGCAATACTATAAGTGCAATACTGCATAGCAGTAGATTTATTGTGTGAGGTGTATGTGAAAACATCAAAGGAATCATTTTCATTACGAGAAGAGAAGTGCCAATCAAAACGGCATCCATGTTAAATCCTTCATTGCAGTGTAAGTTCATCTATTAATTCAGAGTTAAATTGAAGTGGTGTATGGACTATTTATTTAGTATAGAATCTATATCTCACTTCTTCATGAAGTTATTTAATTTTCTTTATGTTTCTGCCAAATAGAGAGTTCACAGTCACGAATTCTTTCGTCGAAATCGGACGGAAGTTGCATGCGGCGAAATATTTTCTCCGCGCCATATTCTACCGGTAAATGCATGATAAACTACGGTCCCTTAGGAAATTCATGTTGGGCTAGCCAAAAATAATTATATTTTGAATAGGCATTTACTCTCCTCTGCAATGCAACTTCGACTGATCAGACGATCCAACAAGAAACAGCCGCACACGGTCGGCGTTCGCAAATATATTTCCACCGCTGATTATAGCTATATGTTACAGCACAGAAGTAAACATATTGTTATAATTAGCGACTACGAACTGGGACATTTATAACTGTATATTTATGTATACACATTACGTAAACATATCGTTATAATGTTCTGTTGAGGAATCGTCGTATCGGCAGTCATTGAGCTATTTTTGTGCTCGTACAAGCTGCAATATCGCCAACAACACTACTACACTGATACCACCGCTACGCAGTTACGACGAAAATGAAGGCCTGTGGGAGGTTGCAGCACGCGTGGCAGGAATGCTATTAGGTAAGGCAAGTGAGTCAGTTACTCACTAACGGCTAATGGGATGCATAGCTATTATAGTCTATCAGACATAAGCTGAAGACACAGCGGCTCCAACGTCCTCAAATTTCGACGCTCACAATAATCAAAACACGTTTTTTTGGTTCAAATGGCTCTGAGCACTATGCGACTTATCTTCTGAGGTCATCAGTCGCCTAGAACTTAGAAATAATTAAATCTAACTAACCTAAGGACATCACACACATCCATACCCGAGGCAGGATTCGAACCTGCGACCGCAGCGGTAGCCCGGTTCTACATCTACATCTACATCCATACTCCGCAAGCCACCCGACGGCGTGTGGCGGAGGGTACCCTGAGTAGCTCTATCGGTTCTCCCTTCTATTCCAGTCTCGTATTGTTCGTGGAAAGAAGGATTGTCTGTATGCTTCTGTGTGGGCTCTAATCTCTCTGATTTTATCCTCATGGTCTCTTCGCGAGATATACGTAGGAGGGAGCAATATACTGCTGGACTTTTCGGTGAAGGCATGTTCTCGAAACTTTAACAAAAACCCGTACCGAGCTACGACTGGAGTTTATCTATCATCTCCGTAACGCTTTCGCGATTACTAAATGATCCTGTAACGAAGCGCGCTGCTCTCCTTTGGATCTTCTCTCTCTCTTCTATCAGCCCTATCTGGTACGGATCCCACACTGCTGAGCAGTATTCAAGCAGTGGGCGAACAAGTGTACTGTAACCTACTTCCTTTGTTTTCGGATTGCATTTCCTTAGGATTCTTCCAATGAATCTCAGTCTGGCATCTGCTTTACGGACGATCAACTTTATATGATCATTCCATTTTAAATCACTCCTAATGCTTCCAGTTGCTGACCTGCTATTTTGTAGCTAAATGATAAGGGAACTATCTTTCTATGTATTCGCAGCACAGACTGTAGCGCCTAGAACCGCACGGTATTGTCCTTGTTAACGAACTACGTCAGATTTCCAGTCAGCACTGAACTCTTCGTCATGTTATTTCTAGTTCAAACATGCTCACATGTCGCTGCTGGTGTAACAAACCCATTTTTAACGTTCGTCTTCTCTAGAATATAACAGCGACAGGTGCCAGGTTGGAGTCCTGGGAAAGAAAAAATTAATGTTTCGTCTCGTCATTTCAGTTAAAACATCTAGTTACTGCCGAGAAAATCCGATATGTCACAGTTGATTGTGCTTCGATGACAATCCAACTGTCCAACACAAAGCTTTACCTCACGGCATTTCAAATAAGTTACTTGTGAAGAAGCAATATTTAACATCTCACGTAGTTCGTTAACAAGGACAATAGATGCTGGGTACGAATTCGCGTCCGTTAACAATGTTTGCGTTATGTAATTTAAAGTTGATATTTGCTAACTGATACTGCCTAAAATCGAGTTGTATCACTCTCTGTATGCCTAGTCAGGAATGACTGTTGGTTTCCGTCAGTCACGAAGTCTTTGCTTAGTCTGCATGACCTGGGTTTGAATCCATATGCAGAACGAGACGGTTCGTCGTGTCATTTGAAGTTCATACATATTCTCAACTAGCTGCTCGTGAATAACTTAAATTTTTAATGTCATTTTGTGTTAAATATTAAGTACGGTATGTTATTTTGAAGAGGAAATCATGAATACGACAAACTTACTACGTGAATTACCTACCTGACATAATAATGAGAGTGGTAACATTTCATGTATGTCATTTATTGTAATAAATGTGAGCTTACAAGCCTAAAGAACCGTCTTATCTGTGATAAGATGTTCCCTGATATTTGTAGTACCTTGGTACTACTTTACATCTTGAGTTATTGCGATACAGAGCAGTGTTTTCTAGTGGTGACTTGTTGGAACCATTTTCAATAGTCAAATTACTGTACCGAGGGGCGACTAGAGGACATACTAGACAGCTGCGCTATGTGGGTTGCATTCGAATCAGGCGAAATGCAATTCAGATCGTTCGGATACTTTTGTGCACGATTGTACACACAGTTCTTAGCTATGGCATTCTGTTTTGGGGAACAAATGCACAAAATATGAACACAATTTTCAAACTCCAGAAAAGAGTCATAAGAATAATAAGCAAAAATAGTAGTCGAGCTCATTGTAAAGATCTGTTCAAAACACTGGGGATTTGAACTGCACGATGTGAATACATTTACCAGTCGGTTGTACACATCAAAAATAACATTGGTAATTACGGCACAAACAGCTCTGTCCTTGACCATGGAACAAGACCTAGACTCAACTTACATTTGCCAAGAAAAAATAAAACCCAAAACAGAATTTTCCACAAAGGAATAAAACTGTACAATAAATTACCAAAAGAAATTTAAAAAATTGCAAAAATACATTTATTTAAAAAGGCATCTAAAAGTACCTGTTACGCAATACATTTTATACTTTGAAGGATTACTTGGATAAAAAATGCTATACAACTAAATAATAATAATGATTATAAAAATCCAACATTCCACATAACACCTTCACACTTTATTTTTTCCTTCTTTTTTCCTTTACTATAAATACTCACCCCCAAGCTATGCATTGCACGATACTAACACCTCTTCCCCTTTCTGAGCTCAACAACTCACTCATTGTAGAGGGATGCTGACTCAGTTTTTCAGTATAGCAAATGGGAAGTTGTGGTACAGAAAATGGTGCAGAGATCACCATTGTGCGTGTGTGTGTGTGTGTGTGTGTGTGTAGTGTGCAGTGACTGATAGTGAGATATGTGGCATTACAATATTTAATAAGTTATTTGTAAAAAAAAAGGTATTGTATACCAGGAGCAAATCTAATGATTGCCTCTAACTAGAAGTCTGTAAATGTATGAGTATATGAATTAGCTTATTTCAAATTGGTCTAAGCTTGTAAATACATTGACATGTCCTACATCCTTGTAAAAAGAGCTCTACGGATGAATAAAGCTACTACTACTAATGATCGAGAGCAGCGGCGTTTTCATAGAGTTGTCAGCACTAACAGACAAGTAATACTGCATGAAATAACCACAGAAAAATGTGGAACGTACGACGAATGTATCCTTTAGGACAACGCTGCGAAATTTGGTGATAATGGGCTATGGCAACAGACGACCGACGCGAATGCCTTTGCTATCTGCACGACGAAGCCTGCAGCGTCTCTCTTGGGCTCGCAACCACATCGGTTGGATCCTAGACGACGGCAAAACCGTGGATTGGTCAGATGAGTCTCGATTTCAGTTAGTAACAGATGGTAGAGAACGAGTGTGGTGCAGAACTCACGAAGCCACGGGCCCAAGTTGTCAACAAAGCACTGTGCAAGCTGGTTGTGACTCCATTATGATGTGGGCTGCGTTTGTGTGGAATGGACTGCGTCCTCTGATCCGACTGAACCGATCATTCACTAGAGACCATTTGCAAGCCATTCATGAACTTCATGTAAAAAAATGGGCACAATTGTTCGCAATTGATTTGAAGGACATTTTGGACAAATCGAGCGAGTGATTTGGCCATCCAGATCGCCCGACATGAATCACGTCGAACGTTTATGGGACATAACTGAGAGGACAGTTCCTGCACAAAATCCTACATAGACAACACTTTCGAAATTGTGGACAGCTATAGAGACAGCATGGCTCAATATGTCTGCAGCAGACTTCCAACGACTCGTTGACACCACGCCACGTCGAATTACTGACTATGCCGGGCAAAAGGAAGTCCGTCACGATATTAGGACGTATTCCACGACTTTTGTCACCTTAGTGTATCAGTGAAATGACCCGCCAGGGTAGCCGAGAGCCCTAACGCGCTGCTTCCTGAATTCGGGTAGGCGCGCCGGCCGTGGATCGAATCCGCCCAGCAGATTAACGACGGGGGCCGGTTTGCCGGTCAGCCTGGATGTGGTTTTTAGGCGGTTTTCCACATTCCACTAGGTGAATAGCGGGCTGGTCCCCACCTTCCACCTCAGTTACACTGCTCGCAGACACCTGAAGACATTCGCACTCTTCCGTGGTTTCTACTAGACGCAGACACGTGGGGTACACTACTTCCGTCCCAGGGGGTACGGGGTGGTGACAGGTAGGGCATCCGGCCACCCCTTACGTTAACATACCACATCCGATTAACCACGGCCGACCCTGCATAACCGCAGGATAAGGCTCAAGTAAGAGAGTGAGAGACTCTATCAGTGAAATGTTGTTTAGCTACCATGGGGAATTAATCTGCATTGCTGCCTTTCTTGTGACTTTGTTCGTAGCGAAGATATGAACGGCAATAATTTTTTTATTTGTTTATCTACTTCCTCTTCACAAGAACTCTTCAATAATGCATCATGTTGTGATGTTGTTGTGATCTTCAGTCTGAAAACTGGTGTGATGCACCTCTCCACGATGCTCTATTCTGTGCAAGTGTCTCATCTACATACATCTAAATGCTGACAACCAGCGTGAAGTGCATGGCAGAGGGTACGTCTTATTGTACTAATTGTTATGGTTTTTCCCCGTTCCATTCACGTTTCGAACGCTGGAGGAATGGTTGTTTAAATACCCCCGTGCTTGCTGTAAGGAATCTGATCTTGTCGTCAGAGGGAACGATATGTAGGGGGTTGCAGAATATTCCTAAAATCATCATTTACAGCCGATTTTTGAAATTTTGTAAGTAAGCTTTCTTGGTATAGTTTACATCTATCTTCAAGAACCTGGCAGTTCGTATTCTTCAGCATCTCTGTAACACTCTCGCATGGAGCAAACAAATATGTGTCCATTCGTGTTGCCCTTCTCTGTATACGTTCAATGTCTCCTGTCTGGTTCAGGTCCAACACACTTAAGCAATATTCTACAATATGACGCTTGAGTGATTTGTACGCAATCTCCTTTGTAGACTGATAGCACTTCCCCAGTATTCTACCAGTAAACCGAAGCCTACCACGTGCTTTGTCCACGACTGACGCTATGTGATCATTCCATTTCATATCTCTTCAAAAATGGTTCAAATGGCTCTAAGCACTATAGGATTTAACATATGAGGTCGTCAGTCCCCTAGACTTAGAACTGCTTAAACCTAACTATGGACATCACACACATCCATGTCTGAGGCAGGATTCGAACCTGCGACCGTAGCAGCAGCGCGGTGCCGAACCGAAGCGTCTAGAACCGCTCGGCCACTGCGGCCGGCTATTTCATATCTCTACAGTGTTACACCCAGATATTTATATGAGTTGGCCGATTCCAACAGTGACACACTGATATTGTAGGCATAGGGTACTACGTTTTTTTCTTTTTCAACTGAATGCGGTTTACTCAGTGAAAAGTGTGGCATTTTTCTTGTATGTCCATTTGTTTACTTTCAATCTCCAGCAAGTGGGCGATCTACGTTCCCCCGGGTACCTCTACTGTGTGCTGTTACAGGAGAGTCGAAGTTTTGTGTTTCCTTTTCAGTAATGTTATATTTACACGAATGGCTCACTGTGATAAACTTCTGAGCAGATCTTGAGAAGAATAAGTGGATTACTGAATTAAAAATGTTGCGTGCTATTTAAAAAATTCGTAATGCTGTTCGAATGCGTTGCCGCGCGTGTTTAGCCGAGCGGTTTAAGGCGCTGCAGTCATGGACTGTGCGGCTGGTCCCGGCGGAGGTTCGAGTCCTCCCTCGGGCAGGGCGTGTGTGTGTTTGTCCCTAGGATAATTTAGGTTAAGTAGTGTGTAAGCTTAGGGACTGATGACCTTAGCAGTTAAGTCCAATAAAATTTCACACACATCTGAACATTTTCTTCGAATGCGTTGTTTGGTGGAGACGCCAGGTAGATTATGCTCTCGACGTACGATGACGTCAAACAGAGAAACCGGGATACACTACCGCTGTACAAGGTGCTCCCAAGCCCCATACGCGAGAATTTTTTATTATTTAAGTTTTAGAAAGAGACCGCCTTTTTGTTAGTTGCCTTTCAGCTGATATGGCAACAATTGATAGTTTCACACCAGAATTGTGCGAATCGTGGCCATCAAAGCCGACCGACCGCCATTCACGCCCTGCCATCGCCTGACTTGTGAAACTGCTCACGTCTCTTTTTTTCCGTTCCGAATCGCCGCCTATATAGAGCTGACGCTAAGGCTTAGTTCAGAGGTAGTCAAAAAACGTTTTTGCTTAAGAGCCAATAAAGTTATTTACAGTGTCATATTTGCTGTACGCTGTGTTGTAGTGCAACAGTCTTAATATAATGTCATATTCCTTGCTACAAACAAATGTTACATTTGAAAATAGCCGTCTCTGTAATGCGCATTCACGAATCCATGTTACTTCCGTGTCAAAATAAACGATAGCAACTGGAGTTGTAAATCTACTATAGGCTATCATATACTACCACAAGTAAGACTTGACAGGGGTAGTTTTCCTAGTAACGTTGGCCAAATATGGTCATACCTACGTTACCTGTACGTTAGGTGTGTTGCATACCAGTCGTACAGGTAAAGTACGGAACATTTTTGTTCTACATAGGTAGCCTTTTGTTTTATTCCAAAATTGTTAATTTGCGACGTAAAATAGACGGATGTTGTAGTAAAACCAAAGAAAACTAGACATATTTATCATACAGCGCTAGGTAACGCAATTTACGAAGAAAGGTAAAATAAAAAAAACGAAAACAAAAACTTCGATTCTGTTATTCAAAAACAACGTCGCTGATAACCGCGCAGTTGAGCGCCCCACAAACCAAACATCATCAAAAACAACGTTCGCATTTGTCAGTAATAACGGGAAACTCTTGTCTTTAATCATCACGACGAACGTTCTACTGAATACGAAATAACAACAGTAGTCATATATATTTTTATGTTTGTGCATGAAAACTGTACTTGCACCAAAAGTAATTGCTTTGAACACAGAAATGCGCAGAAATTACGTCATCAACTAATTTTTATTATTTATAAAATGCAGTGTATGTTCTGTAAGGATATAATATACACACTCGATTAACACTGAATGATATGCTGTTCCAATTATGTGCAGAAGAAACAGCCAAAAGAAAGAAAAAGGGTCGTCGGTCGTCTGCTCCTATATTCTCTCTTAAATAATCATTCATGTTTATTTCCCTCTACCGGTAATATTGCCATTTACTAAGCCATTCATGTAGTGTACCAAAGCAACCGCTGATCCATACTGACATCTGTGAGTTGTCAGTTACGGGAGACAATCAGTGAAACATTTCCTCTCTCAAGTTCGTTAACTGCGCATTAGCTGCACTACTACCCCTTTGCCCGTGAGGAAATCGGCAAGCTTTACTTAGCTCACGGCCAAGTTCACCAACGTCAGTTAAAATTAAGTACATCTTAAAATATTACTCTCTCTAAGTATTTTTGTTTCTTACTGAACAGAAAACTACACTCGTATGAAGTTCTTGCCGTTAACTGTCATTTTTGGATTCGGCTGTTAGTTGCTAAAAGCATACCATTATAAAATGTGACGTAGATTCTCAGAGCACACGATACTTGATTTCGCCCGTATGCGTCGACCACTGGCGTGGCATCTTTCCCTTTGCATTTCTCTTCTCCTTCGTAATGGGTCAGCGGATACTGGAGCTCCACTCTTCTTCCCCGCCCCCCCCCCCCCCCCCCATTTCGATTGGTCCCCTCACCTAAACCAACCAACCAAACCATGAGCAAACAAATCTATGTGCTTCCCCTTTTCTGAATCTGAGTACGGTATTTTAATTACAATCCCAAACCACTTTCCAATCCTGATTACTCCTCCAGGTGAGCGTATACTGCCCACCCAAGTGGCGTTATAGTAAATTCTCCTATAATCCCCCTTTCCTCACAGGTGTAAAAATCCATCATGTCACGCCATAACAACAATCCAGGACATGCATGTAGATTCCTTAGCCTGTAAGCTGTGTGAAAACGTATTTGCCATAAACTGGATTATCAAAGGAATGCTTATCATTCATTATTCACATCAAATTTGAACTATGTGGTACAAGTACAGAGCGCAACAAATCAGACCAACTAATATAAGCACATTATTAACACCACAGAAAGAAGGTATAAGGACTATTTGTGGTGCTAAACCTAGAGAATCAAGTCAGAACTTGTTCTCAAAATTAGATGTATATGTATTAAAAGTAATGCCATATATATGGTGTCTGTTCTTTCGTACATGTGGGAAAGAACAGGCACCACATATAAAATTAAGGCCAAGATAACCTATTGATCAGTTCGGATGCACACCATGCTTGAAGTGTTACAGGAATCTGTGAAATTCCATGAGTAATGAGGATAATGTACATGGGGCACTGCATTAGTAGTGTGTGGATAGGTTGAGAACTTGAGTATGATGGGAGGCATGCTAGGGGAGTCTGTTCAATTGCAATCACCACTGTGTCTGGATGGCGCTGATGCAGTGGCCAAAGCAGGAGACATGGGTTCACTAATACTCAACTCCCCCGATTGATTTAAATCAGTGCCCACTGACAGGTAATGCCATTAATTGGTTGGTGTCTTACAAGTAAAACTGCTTGTGTAAGCAATAAATCCAAACTTAAACTGTGTCCAACAACAGCCTACTACAAGACAAAAATTTAGACATCATGTACATAGACACAGAACAGCTTTACATGAAAAAAAAAAAAAAAATGCACTTCATGCTGGGCATTGACCACTTACAGTGGAATAAGTTTGAACATTAAATATACACTTAAGAATAATTTTGACAGTGAAGTTTTTATAATTTATTTCCATATCTTTTAGAAATATCCTTAAGTACTAATGTCAATCATGTTTATTTCAAATATTTTGGCTATCTTGTAAAATGGATGTTTGAGTAACCAATCAAACACCCCAACTTTGAAAATACTGTAGGGCAATGTCTGAGCAGGTATTGGAAGTTTACTAAAAAGATTTAAGCATGTTGTTGTATGTGAGTTTGCAGTCTTTTTGAATCTGTGTCTTAGTATAACAAGTGTGTGTCTGAAGTCTTTTTGAGTCTGTGTCGTATATATAAAGATTCAGTTTGCCTTTGGTATTGTGAGGGTGTATCATCTCTCTGATGGTGGATTCAAGTTTGTTGCTTTTGACATAAAGCAATGCTGTGTATATACATAGATTAACAATAGTTTATCTGGAGCTTGATAAAGATGGGATGGAAGTGTTCCTTCCTTGTAACTTTGCTTATTATTCTGAGTACTTTTTTGAATTTTTAGAATTTTACTGACATGGCTGCAATGTACCCATAGCAGTATGTCGTAGGATATGTGCGATTGAAATAGGCCAAAATATGCAAGCTCCAGATACTCACCAGTGACTACATCCGTCAATTTCCACATGAGATAGCCTACTCTTGCTATTCTGTTGCAGACATGGCTAATATGTTTCTCCCACTTCAATTTCGAGTCGATGAGAAAGCCCAACAGCTTTACTGATTTACTTTCCCCAGCTGTAGCCAGACCCAGAAATAGTTATTGTGTTTTATCAGCATTGCATATGAGTTTACTGGGAAAAAAAAATTCATTGCTAGTTCTAATTTTTCCTGTGTTGCCAGATGGAGCTCTTTCATGCCATGACGCATGCAGAGCAGTGTTGTGTCATCTGCGTAACACACCATGGAATCTACTCCTACATGGTTAGGCAGATCGTTAACTGCAGTGATGAACAGAAAGGGACCTAGAACAGAGTGCTGTGGCACTCCCGTCCAAACTTCCTTCAAAGAAGATCACCTGTTCTTCACTGATACAAACTGCTTTCTGTTGCTTAGATATGACTTGATTACATCTAAATATGGTTGTGTATGCCATAATATGCCAGTTTTGTAATTAGGGTGTTAAACAGTATACAGTTGAAAGCTTTGCTGTGTTCACAAAGTTCAACTGATACTAGATCCTTATGTTCAAATACAGTTAACACCTGGCTTACAACTACAGTGATAGCAGTAGTGGTATTTTTGCCTGTTGGAATCCAGATGGTCAGTTCCAAAATAGCTATTTAGCTGGTTGTACATTAGATTCTCAGCAACTTTGGAGAAAATTGAGCCAATAGAAATTAGTGGGTAGTTTTGGTGCAGATGCTTATCTCCGTTTTTTAAAGATAGGTATGGCTTTAGCAATTTTGAGTGCATCACGGACAACTGCAGATTCTAAACAGATATTGAAGATGATAGAAAGAGGTGGAAAGATGAGATGTGGTATTTTTGTAATCACATAGTTGGAGAACCAATAACAGTCCATACTTCTGGAGTTTGAGAATCCTGACAAGCTTTTATAATATCTTTGGGTGTGACTGCATTCCAGTGGAAGGCATACCCGTTAGGTGGCTCAGCACCAAAAAGATGTAAAGCATAAGTGCCATTTTGTTTAATTTTGTCTTTCAGCTTGCTCACAGAAGTTATAAAGTACCATAATCATTTACTTCCTCATGGTCCAGTGCTGCATCTTGTGTGTGGTTTTGGGACTTTTCTTCTCTGATTATATCCCAAGCTCCTTTACATTTGTTGGGAGCACATTCATGTAATGTTCACATGCTAGTTTTTTTCCTGGGGTCATTTTGTCTTTGTAGTTCTTTTTACATTGTAAATATGCTCTATATGAGGTGTCATCCAGGTCAGACTCTTGTTTACAAGAATTTTTATATGTTCTGTACAGCCTTTCCTAATATGAGCCAGCTCATCTGTATACTATTGAGCTGCTGCTTTTTCTGTTTATACTTAGGTCTAATTTTAATTAATGGTGAACAAGAGTACCATGCTTCAGTGATCGTTCTCAACAAATTATCAAACACTGTATCCCCAGCAACCTTACCAGGTTGTTGTTCTGTACAAAGTCCTAGCTAACATCAGCTTTCTGGCCTCTTATCCATGTAGCATTAGGCTTGATTCTGGCTGATGCATCTAACTGCAGATCACAGCAGAATGTTAAAATTAAGGGTTCATGGTCTACTAGTGCATCACTAACAAGTCTGACATCACACATATCTCTAGTAAAATTAGCTATGCTACTGTCCAAGCACGCATAAATCCATGTGGGAGCTTTGAAAGGGCTCATTAACCGATCGAGAATTTTGCTGTCTCATACAACCTTGGGATTCAGACTCACGGTTTACATTTGTTTCTGTCGAGTCACTCCGGTGCAGACCATTTGTCTCAAGATAACTCAGCAGTTTCTTAATTGTATGATTCTAAGTAATGTCTGTATATACAATGTGGGAGTGTATATACCGAATCTCGATTGATTCATCCGTCCTATTAAGTTATGAAGCAGCTTCTAAACCTATAGAATGTAAACCTTACACAAATGAATTATGTAGCTTAAGGAACAGAAAAAAAGTCTCTCATCAATGAAGAATAAGACACAAATGTTAAAAGAAAAGGAAACCTGGTGCAGTGGAACTACTTATGACAACCAACAATGGCGTTCTCCAAGTACTCGTGTGGGCTTTACAGTTTCTAATTCAGATCGAGCGCGCAAAAGTACGGTAGCAATGGCTGCCAAGGCGAGCCTCCTGAATCAGCTGTTGAGTTTTTTTTATTTGCGCCGAGAATGCTGAGATCCCCCACTACTGACGCACTTGGCTAGTGAGCGTCTTTGTTCGAGCTGTTTACGCAGTGTGATAGCATTCCTAGCGCGAGTTTCAGAGAGGAAAGTTGACGGTACTGGAACAGCTCAGTAGAAAGTGAGTACATTTCCGAGGGTCAACGATTGTTGCATTGTTCAAGCAGTCAAATGAAAGCATGATTTGTTGACAAAACCGCGCAAGTGGACATAGCCGATGTGACTATACATAAATTACAGATTTTTCGCATTCGTTGTCTTTTAAAAAAATTCCATGTATTTGAGTCGAGTACCGAGAGAAGTAAGAAATCTGTCAGTTCAATATTACCTTTACGCAAAAAGTTAACAGAATGATGATCTTGCTGAAACATTTATATTTACGTTTACTTGTGGATAAGGCTCACATGGCATGACAGGCTTGAGAAAAGATTTAACAGATAGGCTATTGAAAAGTTTTGATTATTATATAATGTTATTGCGCTTCTAAATGCAATTTGACCGATTTTTTCCCCCTTTCGTTGTATCGCCACTCTGAAAATCTATTGCATCTCATCACAAATATCGAAAACTACCATTTTTTTAAGTACCCCACGAACTTAAGAATCATTATAGGTATAACAGTTAAACATTTGGTAAGGGCTACTCTCGGGCTGATCCCATTCACAGAAAGTACTTTCATCTCACGTCTTTACTTCAAATCGTTCTTTAATACTTTTGAACCGAGGTAAGCCAGTTAGCATGTGTGCAGGCTCCATCTCGCTGCAGTATGTAGCCTCATTAATTTCATCTTCCAATTACACTAAGCTAGTATCCTAAGTTATGTTTCATAGTCCTGTAAATAATCTGTTCTGCATCTTATCCTCAGTTTCTTAGCTTGACATGGGAATTGGGATCCGCTGCTGGATTTACCAGAAATCAAGCTTATACAGCCATATCACCTTGTAACTGTAAATTGGTGCTCTTCCAGATATCTGCAGTAGAATCCCTTCAGCAACTTGCTAATTGCGTCATCCAAGGCCACTGCATTTTTCTGTTCTGTTTGTACTGACATTCAGTTATCTAACAGTGGCATGATTATGGGTGCAGAAGCCTTAAACTAGATGGGAAGTTCTTGCAGCATCTGAGTGAGTAGAATGTTCAGTCAGCACCAGTGACATGCTGAGGTCTGCTGTCTATTTTACATCCTTAATGTCATTTGGGATATCAATTTGGAGAAAACTAATGTAGGGAAAAGGAATATGTAGGGCTGCAAAAGTTGGTTGTCAGGTGATTAAATGGTGCTAATTCAAATGTATTATGGAAATCTGTACTTATCAACAGAAAAATGCAAAAAAAATATTTAAATATGTGTTTTGAAAAAGTAAGTTTAACAGGTTCCACTGGTTCTGTCAGTCCCATCTTCAAATTTCAGTTTCCCTCTTCTTGGTTTCATGCCAGGTATTTGTATTTGTTATTATTGTTATTAATTATTTTACTCTAAATTTACCAGTATTGTATGAGATTAATTCTTGTGTGAGGTATAGGCCTATACTTACCTCTTGAAGAATACCACAGTTGTCTATAAATCAGGTTCCTTGAACAAATTCTACTCCACTTCAGTAGTGAAACTAGCATTCTCATCTTGCCTGCTTATACCTCAGTTTAAACCATCAACTCATTCTCTGTGATTAAAACTTTCATACTGCAGAGCTAGTGAGTGACTGAGACAGTAAAACACTTTAGAACTTTTTTCCAAAGCTTATTCTAGTTTTTCTGTCAAAAAATGTTGAAGGTCAAAACTGTTTTATCATGTTGATCTGTTTAAAATTTTTAGAATGGAGGTTTCATTTTATTTCAGTATTCACTTGCAGACTAATAGCTTATTTAAGCATTTTATCACGTTGAGCTGTTTAATATTATTGAAATAAAGTGTCCCTTTTATTTCAACATTCACTTGTGGACTGATAGCTTGTTTCAGGCATGTGGTCATTACCAAATGCTTCAAAGATTAGAGCTCTATCTACACTTCACAGTCATGAGACCAATGTAGGTATAAAGTATGCATCACATACACTGCATCACTCAAAATAAGTTAAACCAACAATGTAAAGATTCTAAGTGCATACTGTACTAATGGTGTAGAAAGTAACAAATATATTCCACTTAAAATACAGTATTTGGGCAGAGACTCTCCACACTGGAAGCTGTAACGAACATCGAGTAAAGCAGCAAAGTCCTCATTTCATTCCTATGTGACTTATTTATTATCAAGAGGGATATATATTTGTTAATTGCTTCACCATTAACACTATATACTTGTAATACTTACATAGAGAATGAGGCAGAGCATGTGTTAGTTTGTTTACACAACCGTGCTGTTGCAGTGACTGTGAAATTAAGAGGAAGCTTTGAGCTTCGTGCACTTGTTAATCGTCACACGCCATAATTAGCTGATAGTACAGTTGAATGAAGAAATAAAGAAACATTGATTTTCAAATACTTTACAGGATCTTAGGTAAAAAATGATTTAAACATAAAGCACTTTGACGTCAAGGAATTAGGATATGGTACTTAAACGTTTTGTTGCTTTCATTTATATATCTTATGGCCTTTGTTTGGTACCAATGTTAGCATTATTCTTTTATGAATTCTCTCTGAATACTGTTTTTGCAAGTCACTCCTAATTTTGTGCTAGTCAAGTTTTAATGTTTGCTGCCTTATGTATTAGCTTTTTGTGGAACATTGCAAAGAAGAATTGGTTTTAAAATATCCAATCTATACAGCATGATATTCACAAGGTATAGTTAGTCCATTTGTGTGAAGTATCAGGGTAGTAATTCAAAAGTTTGATCTCAGATATCTAAGAAAGTGTTTTTTTACATTCTAGAATTTTGACTCTCCCAACCCCTGAAGCTTATATTTCGCGTACAAAAGTAATAGCTTCTGAAATAAAACTCGTTTGGGTTTATACCTGTGTCAGTGGCATGCACAAAATGAAGAGCTGAGGTTATTGCCCCATCTCTGCTTTGAGCTAATCTTCATCTCTTTCTGCCTGCCACATCTGACATCATTCTGTTTTGCATATTTCAATCATTTTCTTGCACTACATATTCACTCCTTTTCTGCTGCTCTGTCCAGAGCTAGGTTAGCCATTGGTGGCTAGCAGATGGTCAGTTACCTGGATGCTCCCATCTTCTGGTATGAGTGTTTTGTAGCCTTGTTTGTCTACCCATTCTCTCTCTGTCTTCATTTTGATTCTTATCTCTATACACAAGTTTTAACACCAATTATTCATTATTAATTTGACAACACCAGTCAATAGCACTCGTACCTTCATGAGAACAGAGAGCTACTTGTGTTTCATAAGAACGATTTTTCATGAATCCGTGCTATTAGTCAATAAATCGTTTTCTTCGAGATAATTCAGTATGTTTGAATACATAATATGTTTCAAAACCTTATTGCAAATCAGCATCAGTGATATGGGTATGTAGTTCAGTGAATTACTCCTGTTTCCTTTCTTGGGTATTGGTGTGACTTTTCAACTTTCTAGTCTTTAGGTACAGATCTTTCCATGAGCAAGCAGTTGTATATTATTACTAGATATGGAGCTATTGTATTAGTGTATTCTGAAAGGGACCTGACTGGTATGCAATCTGTATCAGAAGTGTTTTAGGCTGCTTCACTGCACTAAGGATATCTATGTCCAAGATATTCATGTTGCCAGTTGTTCTAGATTCGAATTCTGGAATATTTACTTTGTCCTCTAGGTGAACGAGTTTCGGAAAACCGTGCTGAGTAAATATGCTTTGGTGGCATGTCATAATCATTGTTATCGCACAGCAAAGGTATTGGTTGCATCTTGCCACTGGTGTACTTTAAATATGACCAGAATCTCTTTGGGTTTTCTGCCAAATTTTGAGACAGAGATTTTTTCTGGAAACTATTAAAAGCATCTCGCATCAAAGTTTCTGCTCAACTTTGAGTTCCTGTAAAATTTCGCCAATCTTGTGGATTTTGGGTTCCTTTAAATTTGGCATTCTTTTTCGTTTCTTGTGCAAGAGTGTTCTGACCCATTTAGTGTATTCAGTCTTGCTACAACTGCCTTGTGGTCACTAATCCCTGAATCTGTCATATTCCCTCTATTTGTTCAGGATTAGTTGTTGCTAATAGGTGAAGTATGTTTTTGAAATCAGTTACACTTTGAGTAGGCTTCGGAACTAATTGTTCGAAATAATTTTCTGTGAAAGCATTCAGTATAATATTGGATGACGTTTTGTGCCTACCGCTAGATTTAACTTGGATTTTGAATAAAAATTGTTAGCAATGGTAGCCAAAGACTTCCAGCATAAGAAGTCACACCTCATTCAGCCAGCAGCCTTGTCAAAGAGGACGGAGGAATCGACAGAGGTTAAAGGCACTCTCTTACCCTTGGGGTGGGAAACTGCCCCTAAAGGCAAAAGAATCCGCAATGATCAATGGCATGAGGATGAAGAAAGCAATGAAGACTACTGCATTAAAGGCACATAATGTTCATCCACAGGACATGTGGTTCGTAATTGAAAAAGAGTCATGATGGTCTCTCCATTGCCAAAAGGTTCCAGATCTCCAGGAGGGGACTGACAAGGAAGAGGGGACCATGAGAAAAAGATTGAATAGCCAAAAAAAGGATAACATTCTATGCATTAGGGCTTGGAATGCCAGAAGTTTGAACATGGTATGGAAAAAGGAAATGCAAAGGCTCAATCTAGATTTAGTGGGGGCAGTGAGGTGTGCAAGGTAACATCAACAGTGGCAGAAAATGATATGGGAGTAGGATTCATTATGAACAGGAAGATAGGGCAGAAAGTGTGTTACTGTGAACAGTTCAGTGATAGTTGTTCTCATCAGAGTCGATGGCAAACCAGCACCACCTGTAGCTCAGGTATACATGCCGATGTCGCAAACTGAAGATGAAGATATAGAAAAGTATATGAGGATATTGAACGGGTAATTCAATATGTAAACGGAGATGAAAATCTAATAGTCATGGGGGATTGAAATGCGCTTGTAGGGGAAGTAGTAGAAGAAAGGTTTACTGGAGGAGATGGGCTTGGTACCAGGAATGAGAGAGGAGAAAGATTGAGTTCTGCAATAAATTTCACAAAGTAATACCAAATACTCTGTTCAAGAATCACAAGAGGAGGAGGTATACGTGGAAAAGACCAGGAGGTAAGGGAGGATTTAAGTTAGATTACATCATGGTGAGGCAGAGATTGCAAAATCAAGTATTGGATTATAAGGCGTACCCAGGAGCAGATATAGACTCGGATCACAATTTAGTCGTAACGAAGAGTAGGTTGAAGATTCAGAGATTAGTCAGAACGAATTAGTGTGCAAGGAAGTTGGATATGTAATTACTAAGGAATGAAGAAGTACGCCTGAAGTTCTCTGAGGCTATAGATACTGTGATAAGGAATACATCTGCAGGCAGTTCAGTTAAAGAGGAATGGGCATCGCTAGAAAGGGCAGTCACAGAAGTTGGGAAGAAAACCATAGGAACAAAGAAGGTAACGGTGAAGAAACCATGGGTAACAAAAGTACTTCAGTTGATCTATGAAGGAAAAGTACAAAAATATTTAGGGATGAAATAAATAAAATGTGCAGGGAAGCTAAGCTGAAATGGCTGCATGAAAAAGTGAAGAAATAGAGAACGAAATGATTGTTGGGAGGATTGACCCAGCATATAGGAAACTCAAAACAACCTTCCCTGAAACTAAAAGCAATGGTAATAACATTAAGAGTGCAATGGGAATACCACTATTAAGTGCAGAGGAGCAAGCGGAGGTGGAAAGAATACACTGAAGGCCTCTGTGAGGGGGAGGACTTATCTGAGGACATGAAAGAAGAGGAAACAGGAGTCGATTTAGAAGAAATAGGGGATCCAGAATTAGAATCAGAGTTTAAAAGAACTCTGGGAGACTTGAAATCAAACAAGGCAGAGAGGATAGATAACATTCCATTAGAATTTCTAAAAATATTTGGAGAAGTAGCAACAAAAAGACTGTTCACATTGGTGTGTAGGATTTAAGAGTGTCTGGCAATATACCATCCACACAATTCACAAGATTGCAGGAGCTGACAAATGCAATGAGTATCGCACTATCAGATTAAAAGCTCATTCATCCAAGTTGCTGACAAGAATAATATGCAGAAGAACGGAAAAGAGAGTTGAGGATGTGTTAGATGGTGATCGGTTTGGCTGAAGGAAAGTTAAAGGTACCAGTGAGGCAATTCCGATGTTGTGATTGATGATGGAAGCAAGATCAAAGAAAAATAAAGACATTGACATGGAAAAAATGTTTGAGAATGTCAAATGGAGCAAGATGTTAGAAATTCTGAGGAAATAAAGAGGTAAACTATAGGGAAAGACGGTTGATACGCAATATTTACCAATAACTAAGGGGGAATAATAAGAGTGAAAGACCAAGTATTAAATGCTTGGATTAAAAAGAGTGTAAGACAGGGATGTAGTCTTTTGCCCCTACTGTGCAGTCTATACATCAAAGAAGCAATGATGGAAATAAAATGTAGATTCAAGAGTGGAATTAAAATTCAATGTGAAAGGATATAAATGATAAGGTTTGCTGATGACATTGTTATCCTCAGTGAAAATGAAGAAAAATTACATGATTTGCTGAATGGAATGAACAGTCTAATGAGTACAAAGTATGAATTGAGAGTAAATCTAAGAAAGATGAAAGTAATGAGAAGTAGCAGAAATGAGAACAGTGAGAAATTAAACATCGGGATTGGTGGTCATGAAGTAGACAAGTCAGCAAAATAACCCATGATGGACGGAGCAAGGAGAACATAAAAAAGAGACTAGCAGTGGCATTGCTGCCCAAGAGAAGTCTACTACTATCAAATGTAGGCCTTAATTTGAGCAAGAAATTTCTGAAAATGTACATTAGGAGCACAGTGTTGTGAGGCAGTGAAACATGGACTGTGGGAAAAATGGAACAATAGAGACTCGAAGTATTTGAGATATGGTGCTACAGAAGAATATTGAAGATTAGGTGCATTGATAAGTTAAGGAATTAAGATGTTCTGCACAGAATTGGTGAGGAAAGGAGTATATGGAAAACACTGATAAGCAGAAGGGGCAGGATGGTAGGAAGTCTGTTAAGACATCAGAGAATAACTTCCATGGTGCTAGAGCAAGCTGTAGAGGGTAAAAACTGCAGAGGAAAACAGAGATTGGAGTGCATCCAGAAAATAATGGAGGACATAGGCTGCAAGTGCTACTCTGAAATGAAGAGATTGGCATAGGAGAGGTATTTGTGGCGGGCTGCATCAAATCTGTCAGAGGACTGATAACTCAAAAAATCCTCTGTTAGTCTTATATGGTACGGGTACGACACACTTGAGCAGTATTCTAGAACTGGGCACACAAATGATTTGTAAGCAAGCTCCTTTGTAGCCTGACTGCACTTCCACTGTGTTCTACTAAGAAACTGAAGTCTACCACCTGCTTTACTCACTACTGAGACTATGTGAAGCAGTGAAGCTCACATAGTACTAGGTACAGAACTCTCTCTGATAGCAGTGAGATTTCTGGGGAAAATTTCTGTGCATATTGAAGGACAGGCAAATGGAAGATGATGGTGGAGTATTTTTCGCAGCAGACAAGAAACTTAAATCTATCAAGATAGAAATTGAAGCTGCATGTGAGATTGTTTCGGCAAGATTCAGTATCAGGGATGGATCCTCCTGTCAACCACCAGACTCATCTCCTAGTGTAACCAAAAATTTTAGAGAGAACCTCAGTTTGATTGTACGCAAGTTCCCCAATCATAATGTAATCATCAGTGGAAACTTTAATCATCCAACAAGCAGTTGGGAAAATTACAGTTTGTTTACTGGTGGGTGAAGAAGACAGCCTCTGAAACATTACTAAATACCTTCTTTGAAAAACACCTCAGACAGTTTGGAACCCCAATCATGATGGAAATATATTGGATCTAATTGCAACAAATAGACCTGATACCTCTGAAGAAGTCCATATCAAAACTGGTACCAGTGATCATGACACAGTTGTGGCAACAATGATTACCAAAGTATAAAGCACAACTAAAATAAGTAGAAAGCTGTATGAATTCAGTAAGCTAGATAAAAAATCAGTAATGTCATATGTGATGAGGAATTTGAAACTTTCAGCACAGTATAGGAGTTTGTAGAGAGGGGAAAAAAAAAGTGGTTGACCAAGCACTGAATAATGTGTACCCAGTAGAGCAGTTGGTAATGGGAGGGAACCCCCATGGTAAACAGTAACTGTGATGAAACTTCAACAAAAACCGAAACTTTTGCATAATAGGTGTAAAACAAAGTGTTGAGCTATAAATAGAGAGATATTGAATGAAATGCGCTTGGCTGTCAAGAGAGCAATGCATAATGCCTTCAACTACCGTAGCAGAATATTATTAAATGATACTTCACAAAACCCAAAGAAATTCTGGCTTTCTCTATAGTTTACCTCCTTTTTCCTCAGAATTTCTAACATCTTGCACCATTTGACACTGTCATATGCTTTTTCCAGGTCGGAACATGTCTTGATTTTTCTTTAGTCTTGCTTCAATTATGAACCACAATGTTGCAATTGCCTGTCGGGTGCCTTTATGTTTCCTAAATCCAAACTGATCGTCATCTAACACATCCTCAATTCTGTTTTCCATTCTTCTGCATATTATTTTTGTCAGCAACTTCAATGCATGAGCTATTAAGCTGGTTGTGCAATAACTCTTGCATTTGCGAGCTCTTCCAATCTTGTGAATTGTGTGGATGATGTTTTTCCGAAAGTCAGGTGGTATACTTCCAGACTCTTTTACGTGTTACACACCACAATGAATAGCCTTTTTGTTTCAGCTTCGTGGTAGAATGTTATCTATCCCTTCTATCTTATTTGATATTAAGTCTTCCAAAGCTCTTTTAAATTCTGATTCTAATGCTGGATCCCCTCTCTTATAAATTGATTCCTGTTTCTTCTTCTTTCACGTCATCAGACAAGTTCTCCCCCTCACAGAGGCTCTTTTCACTTATCTGCTACCTCCTCTGCATTTCACAGTTGGAATTCCTGTTGCACTTTTAATATTACCATCCTTGATTTTAATGTCACTGAAGATTGTTTTGACTTTCCTGTATGCTGAGTCAGTCCTTCCAACAACAATTTCTTTTTCGATTTCTTCACGTTTTTCATGCAGCTATTTTGCCTTAGCTTACCTGCACTTTCTATTTATTTCATTCCTCAGCGACTTGTGTTTCTGTATTCCTGAATTTCCGTGAACATTTTTGTTCCTCCTCCTTTCATCGATCGACTGAAGTATTTCTTCTGTTACCCGTGGTTTCTTTACAGTTACATTCTTTGTATCCATGTCTTTTGCCAATTTATGTGATTACCCATTTCAGAGATGTCAATTTCTCTTCAACTAAACTGCCCACTGAGATATTCCTTATTACAGTACGTATAACCATAGAGAACTTAAAGCGTATCTCTTCATTCCTTAGTACTTCTTTGTATAGTGATTCTTCCTGAATAGTTTCTTAAACTTCAGCCTGCTCTTTATCACTATTAAATTGTGATCTGATTCTATATCTGCTCCTGCTCCTGGAATCCTTACCTGACTATGATGTAATCTGAAATCTTCCCGTATCACTCGGCCTTTTCCAATATAACTCCTCCTGTTGTGATTGTTGAACAGGTTTTTCGCTATTAATTGTTGGAACTTACTACAGAACTCAATTAGGCTAGTCTTTCTCCTCTCTCATTTCTAGTATCAAGCTCATATTCTCCTGTAACCCTTTCTTTTATTCCTTCCCCTATACCACATTCCAGTCACCATGACTATTAGATTTTCATCTCACATTATGTAATGAGGTACCCGTTCAGTATCTTCACATACTGTCTCTGTCTCTTCATCTTTGGTTTGCAAAGTCAGCATGTATACCTGAACTATCGTTGTCGGTGTTGGTTTGCTGTCAATTCTGATGAGAACAACCCTATCACTGAAATGTTCACAGTAACATAATCTCTGTTCTACCTCCCTATTCAGAACAAAGCTTTCTCCTGTTACACCATTTTCTGCTTCTGTTGATATTACCCAGTACTCATCTCTTCTTTCCATTTCACTTCACCGACCCCACTGTATTTAGATTAGCCTTTGCATTTCCCTCTTCAGATTTTTAAGCTTCCCTACCACATTCAAACTCCTGACATTCCCTGCCCCGACATTCGTTATTCAGTCTTTTTCTCATGGTCACCTCCCCCTTGGCAATCCCCTCTTCAAGATCAGATTTGGGGGCTATTGCGGAATCTTTTGCAATGGAGAGAGCATCATGACACTTTTCCAATTACAGGCCAGATGTCCTGTGGATACACATTATGTGTCTTTAATGCAGTGGTCTTCATTGCCTTCTGCATGCTCATGCCATTGACAATTGCTGATTCTTTTGTCTTTAGGGTCAGTTTCCCAACCCCAGGGCAAGAGAGTGCTTTGAATCTCTGTCCACTCCTCCACCCTTTTTGACAAGGCTGTTGGCAGAATATGTATGACCTTATGCTGGCAGTCTTTGGCCACCTATGCTGATCATTATCCAAATTTTAAGTGGTGGCAGCTTTGAACCCAGGACTGAAGACGTTTAGATTACTGATCAAAGATGTTACTCCTAGACTACAGGTGCATATAATTAATTGTTAATTTTATGAGGATAACAAAAGAAGAAAAAAATTGTGGCAGGAGCAGGAATTGACCCAGAGACAGCAAATTGCCAGTCAGTGCACTACATGTGACATACACTTTAAAAGAAAAGTAGTGACTTGGCGGTGCGTGAAACAAAACACTCATAATGCCAGAATGGATGACGTTGCATCAGAGCATTCACAATAAAAAACAGACAGCTGCATCCCGTGTATGAGTTGATAGTGGTGCGGCTGACCAGCATTCCAGCTGTCGACACTGGATTTTAGTTACCGCAGCGAGAGCTCTACAAAATGTGGTCTTCATCTGTTTTATTTGCATACTAGCAAGCATTCAAAGAGAATGGCATAATATTAGTGTGATTTCTGGCTTGCATCAAAAGAGAGGTGGCACAAGTTTAGGGCAATGTTTACAGTGTGTTGTAGCACTTTAGCTCAGGCTGCCATTATGTAAGCTGATGAGAGGTCAATAAATGTCACTCCAGTGATCTTTCTCCTTTCAGACTTTCTCTCTCCATGTTGCTTTAGATGAGTTATTTGTACTATACAGTTTCTTTATAGCCAAGTAAATAATAAGCTACTAATAGCAGCTAAACAACAGCTGTGTAGTAAAATTGAGGAGCCAGCTCATTTTTGTCCAGAATAGCAGATTCTTACTAATTTATTTAGTATGAACAGCATTAAGCAGCGTAGTGATAGCTTATTGTTAATACAGTAGACGTATTAAGTTTTTATGGTGTCTTTGCGTTATTGTAATGTCCACATTGATTCGTTAGACGCCCCTGAAGGTTTCCATTCTGATGGGATCTGTGAAACAGCAATGAACGAATGAGTGAACAAATGAACAAACAAAAGGGGAGAGGAGGCGGAACCACCTTACAGTGTGTTGCTGCAGATAGCAATGAAGTGTGCTAACAAAGCTGTCTGCATAGAAAAGCAGTTGTTACTATCCAGCATTGCTCACGTATCAAGGAGATTCTGAAGGTGAATCAAATATAAATGTGATTTTATTAAAAAAAACATTTA
Organism: Schistocerca serialis cubense; assembly: GCF_023864345.2. Lineage (NCBI taxonomy): Eukaryota > Metazoa > Arthropoda > Insecta > Orthoptera > Acrididae > Schistocerca > Schistocerca serialis. The sequence goes on from NC_064649.1 coordinate 91,789,257, forward strand.
GTGAAAAGTAAAAGGCAAATATAATTTATTTTTCTGCTACTTTACTCCTTTAGAAATATGTTTTTCATAACAAAAAGGAAGGTTCTTTATCCCAACATCATAGAATGGAGATGGTTGTGTCAGGAGCCAATTGTACATGAATCCCTCCTGCCCTATTCATCTTCAAATTGTTGGCGTCCCAGAGCTTCTTTAAGTTGCCAAAAGAGACACAAATTGCAGGGTGATAAGTCTGGGCTGCAGGAAGGTTGATTGAGTTGAGTCCAGTTAATTTCCTATAGTTTGGAGAGCTTGGCATTGTCATGGAGGATTCATCATCATCATCAGTTATCTGCTATATTAGCAGGTCCTTTGCCTCTCCATTTTCTGCGATCCATTGCTTCCTTCTTAAGGCTGCTGTATGTTGTACCGTCCATCATGTCATCCAGTATCTGGAATCTCTTCCTTCCTCGCTTCCTTTTCCCTTCTACATAACCTTCTAAAACTGTTTTTATCAGTCCGTCATTCTTTCTTAATATATGCCCAATCCAATTTCTTTTTCTTCTCTTTATTACATCTAGTAACTGCCTTTTCTCTCCCACTCTTCTCAGTACCTCTTCATTTTTTACTCTGTCCATCCAACTTATTCCTTCCATCTTCCGCCATGTCCAGATCTCAAAAGCCTCCAGCCTTTCTCTGTCTTTTTTCCTCATAGTCCATGTTTCAGCGCCGTGTAGAAGAACACTCCATACAAGACATTTTATGAGTCTCTTTCTGAGTTCTCTGTCCATACCGCTGCAGAAGATTCTCCTTTTCTTATAAAACGCCTCTTTTGCCATTGCTATCCTTGTTTTAATTTCTGTGGTGCACTTCCAGTCGGTGTCTATCCTGCTTCCAAGATACTTAAAATTTTGCACCTGTTCTAGTTTTTCTCCATTCAGCACAATTTTTAGTTCCTTATTTCCTCCTATTGCCAATACTTTTGTTTTATTTGTGTTAATTTTCATTCCATATTTTTTTCCGTTAGTTGCAATGGTGTCCACCAAATCCTGTAATTCTTTTTCCCCTGTGGCTAGAAGGACCATGTCATCAGCAAATCTCAAGCACCCTACTCTTCTTCCTCCAATTTCTACTCCTTTGTCATCTAATGAGCATTGGTCAATCATATTTTCCAAGTACAGGTTGAAAAGAGTAGGTGATAAACAGCATCCTTGTCTTACTCCTTTCCCTAGTCTGATCCAGTTTGTACTTTCTCCTCTCACTTTAACTGACACTTTTTGATTAAGGTACAATGAGTTTATAAGTCTTCTGGTTTTCCAGTCCACTCTCTTTTCCCTCATAATAGTCGCCAGCTTGTCCCAAACCACATTGTCAAATGCCTTTTCTAAATCGATGAAGCACATATATAGGTCTCTTCCTTTTTCAATAAACCTTTCTCCTAAGATTCGTAGGAGCCCTATTGCATCTCTGGTGCCCATATTCCGTCTAAAGCCAAACTGCTCCTCGCCGAGATTCTCCTCTTTTACTTTTTCAAGTCTTATTAATTATTCTTAACATCACTTTGGCTGCATGTGAAATGAGGCTGATTGTCCTGTGCTTGCTGCATTTCTTGGTTCCTTGTTTTTTCGGCAATGGAATCATTACTGTTGTCAAAAAGTCCTCAGGCCATTCACCACTGTCATATATTTTATTACATAACCTCAATATTTCTCTTATTCCATTGTGGTTCAAGCATTTTAGTATTTCTCCCGGTATTGTATCTGTACCTACTGCTTTGCCATTTTTCATTGCAGCAATAGCAGACTTTACTTCTTCCATTATGATGGTCGGTCCTTTCTCTTCATCACTTACACTGTTGTGTGATTCAAGTTCCAGAGTTTCTGGTTTGCTATTTGTGTCATATAGCTCTTTTATATATTCTTCCCATCTCTGGAGGACATCGTCACGATCTTTATACACTACCTCTTCGTCTATGGCCTCTCAATTGGTTAGTTTTGTCTTTTGTGGCGAAATGCAGCCTTAACTAGGTTCAGCAGCATTGATTGTGCATAGCTCATGCAAAAAATCAATGAGCAAAATACCTAGCCAGTTGACAGCCAAGTCTTGGCTTTCACTCCGGCTGTCTTCCCTTTCCTCTTCCACTTCATACTGGCTTGTTTTGATTCAGGAGTGAAGTGGTCAACCAACACTTATCCCAGATGATGACCCAACTCAAAAATGCATCACCTTCCTTCGCAGACTTGCTGTAAGCCTCTGACAGATGTCCAAATGTCTCAACTTCAGATCTCTGATTATAATGCCAGGGACACATCTGGCACAAACTTTACGGGACTTTGGCAGTTGTGATCATCACTCAATAGCTCCCGTAACTTTTTCGGACTTGTTCTGCAGTTGCGGACACACTCGCCCATCAACCTTCTTCAAATATGTCTCAAACCGTGTAAACGTTCCGTCCATTATACTGGCCTGAGGATGGTAATGGTGTTCCTGATTTTCTACTCATTTCATTCTTCATTGAATTCTTTATGCCAGGCAAACACATGAGTCCTTGACAGTGTTTTGTCTCTGAACTGTGCAGTCAATCTCTGAAAGATTTCCATCGCCTGAACACCTTCACGAGCGAGAAATTTCATAATTATGCATTGCGCAATGAAGGGGTGCATCATGAGCTCTATTGATGAACAGGTTGGAAGTGTGGAGGGGCTAGCTCTCCCCACTTCTAATGCACCCCTTCAAAGCATACCAGAAACGTGGGCCCACTCCTATCAACTTGTAGACAGTGAGAAAGAAAAATCTTGTTTATATTTGAGATACTGTCATACATTTCATTACCTGCAGATCGTTAGTGGAGTGGCATGCACAGAACAGTTCAAAGTTTGTCTGCCTTTTGAGATGATGCACACTGTACTCTCCATTGTAGTATAGGAATCTAAATTTTTAGCTAAGATATCTGTGCCTCGTTTCATAAGGCGGTTGCTTTTCCAGACAATGGCAGCCCACACGGCATGCTGCCTGCTGATGGCCACCCTGGTGGCGGTGGCTTCTGCAGACAAGTACTACGGCTACCCCGGCAAGCCGTGGGACGGGCATGCGTACGCTGCGGAGAAGTACCAGCAGTACGCTACGCTCTACCAGCAGCAGGTGATGGGCACTGGCCCGCCACCTCACACAGAGGTGGTGCGCATGGCGCGCTACATCGTCCACAATGTAGGTATGTCTGATTCCTACTATCTGCTGACTCCAGTCCATTCCCATTTGTACAGTGCACATTGCTATTTGAAGATTCAAACTTTAATATGGGGCAGTTGTTTACACACATAAAAAAAAGTTTTGCATCACCTCAATTCCTAGGACTGCTGAAAATAATACGTTGACTGTGGATATTTTATCACAGACGCAGTCTCTTTGACTGTTCAGAGATGTCACTAAACCTGCCCAAGGACGTAAACAACCATGCATGAGCAGTGCCTATTAGACGGAGGGGGTCCGACAGCCGATCCGTTCCAGTCATTCCACCAGGAAGGAGGTACACGGCTCCTGTTGTTGTAGATCAACCATGACTAGATGGTCAATACCGCGGTTCGATCGTGTCCGCATTGTTACATTGTGCCAGGAAGGACTCTCGGCAAGAGAAGTATCCAGGCATCTCAGAGTGAACCAAAGAGATGTTGTACGGACGTGGAGGAGAGACAGTGAGACAAGAGCTATTGATGACATGCCTCACTCATGACACCCAAGGCTACTACTGCAGTGGATGACTGCTACCTTTGGATTATCGTATTATGACTCAAACTGTGTGCAATTGGCAGCTTGATGCGCAACTTCACTCCCGACGTCCATGGCGAGGTCCATCTTTGCAACCACAACACCATGCAGCGCGGTACAGATGGGCCCAACAACATACCGAATGGACTGCTCAGGATTGGTGTCACGTTCTCTTCACGGATGAGTGTTGCATACATATGCTTTCAACCAGACAATTGTTGGAGACGCGTTTGGAGGCAACCGAGTTGGGCTGGGGTGGCATTATGTGGGGCCGGCATACGCCGCTGGTGGTCAGGTGGAAGTGCCGTAATGGCTATATGATACATGAATGCCATCCTCCAACTGATAGTGCGTATGCCACGACGAATACAGGCATGCATCAGTGCAAGATGATGTGCTACTGGGTATTAGAGGTACCATTGTGTACAGCAATCTGAACCACCACCTCTGAAGGTCGCACTGTATGGTGGTACAACATGCAATGTATGGTTTTCATGACCAGTGAAAAAGGCTGAAATGATATTTACGTTGATCTCTATTCCAATTTTCTGTACAGGTTCCAGAACATTTGGAATCAAGGTGATGCAAAACCTTTTTGATGCGTGTATTTTCAAATGATACAGAATAAAAACATGTTTCAATGTTTTACTGTCCTTCAGAGTAGTCACCAGGTTTGGGTATAACACATCTGAAGCAACGCATATAACAATCTGAAGCAAATGCTTCAAACTGCTTCCTTCCTTAATAGTAGTATCATGTCAGTCAACAAGGGCTTTAGTTTTGGGGGCTTGGTAGATGCAGCACTTCCTAGCCGCATCGACAGAACAAATTGGCCACAATGTGTGCTGTATGTGCACAAGCATTGTCCTGCAAAATTATAGGTGGGTTCTGCAGAAAATATCACCACTGTTTTCTCAAAGCTGGTCAGGGATTGTGTTCCAAAAATAAATAGTAATACAGTGCATCTGTGACTGCTGATGACACTGTAATATACAGAAAAGTATCATTGTTGAGTGGGTGTAGAAATATACAGGATGACTTAGAATTTCTATTTGGTATGATGAGTGGCAGCTTGCTCTAAATGTAGAAAAATGTAAGCTAATGCAGATGAGTAGGAAAAACAATCCTGTAATGTTCTAATGCAGTATTAGTGATGTGCAGCTTGACAAGATCATGTTGATTAAATGTGTAGAGAGAACATTGAAGAGCAGTATGAAATGGAACAGGCACATAAGGATGATGGTAGAGAAGATTAATGTTTGACTTTGGTTTATTGGGAGAATTGTAGGAAGGTGTAGCTCATCTATAAAGGCGATGGCATACAGAACTCTTGTGCGGCCCATTCCTGAGTGCTGCTCTAATGATTTGGATCCCCACCATGTCAGATTAAAGGATGATATGGATGTGGTTCAGAAGGGTGCTGCTAGAATTATCATATTAGCTCTAGATTCGATCAACACATGAGTGGTATGGAGATGCTTCACAAACTCAAATAGGAATCCGTGGAGGGAAGATGATGTTTTTGCAAAGCACTGCTGAAGAAATTTGGGGAACATGCATTTGCAGCTGACAGCAGAATGATGCTCCTGCCGCCAATGTACATTTTGTGTAAGGACTATGAAGATAAGGTAAGAGAAACTAGGGCTCCTACGGAGGCATAAAGACAGTTGTTTTGTTCTCGCTCCATTTGTGAGTGTAATAACAAGGAAATAACTTTTAGTGATATAGGATCTCTCTCTCTCTCTCTCTCTCCCCCCCTCCCTTTCCCCCTCCCTGCATTAAACCATATAGTGGCTTACAGAATATGGATGTAAATGTCGAGTGACAAGGAATGGTACTTGTTAGGATAACACCATCACAGCCACACATGAGAATCACTGTAACTTTCACATTGCTGCAGTTTTGATGATCTTTTACAAGGTGTACAACTTTGCTTCTGCCATTTTTTCTCCAATATTTGAGGCTTTAATGAAACAAATTGGTTACACATGTATCATTCAAAGTATTTTCCATCACTGGCCACTACTTTCTCACATATTTTGGGCAGTGTACGAATCCCGCATTGAAAAAGTTGTTCATCTTTTGTAGCGACCCACAAATCGATCCACTTTGTGTCTTCTTCGTGAGACTGGAAGTGTTGGTCAGCCAGGCCATGCACCATTGATCTAAACTGGTGATAGTCAGAGGGAGCAATGTCTGGAGAATATGGTGGGTGGGGTAGGACTTCCCATTTTAATGTTTTCAAGTACAAGTTGACCTCTTTTGCAACGTGTGGTCGAGCATTGTGCTGCAAAATCACTTTATCGTGCCTCTCGTTGTATTGCGGCCGTTTGTCTTTTAATGCTCTGCTCAAACACATTAATTGTGTTCGATAACGAGCACCTGTGATCGTTTCACTTGGTTTTAACATCTCGTAGTACATGATGCCAAGCTGGTCCCACCAAATGCTGAGCATGATCTCGGAGCCATGGATATTCGGTTTGGCCATTGACGTGGAAGCACAGCTGGGATATCCTCCTGATTTTTTGCATTTAGGGTTATCATAATGAACCCATTTTTCATCCCCGGTCACAATGCGATGCAGAAATCCCTTCCATTTTTGCTCTGAAGCAACTGTTCACAAACACACAAACACCGTTCAACACCTCTTGATTTCAGCTCACATGGGACCCAAGTTCCATCTTTCTGTATCATGTTCATAGCCTTGAGATGTTTTGAAATGGTTTGCTGTGTCACTCCCACTAATCGTGCCAGTTCTTCTTGAGTTTGACGCGAGTCTTCACTCAGCAATGTTTCCAATTCTGCATCTTCGAAAACATTCTCCCTTCCACCACTATGCTGGTCTACGATGTTAAAATCACCATTCTTGAAGTGTTGAAACCACTTACGACATGTTCTTTCACTAATAGAGTCCTTACTGTACGTACTTGAGAGCATTCGATGAGCCTCAGCCACTGTTTTCTTCATATTGAAACAAAACAGTAACACCTCCTGCAAATGATGAGAATTAGGCTCATAAACTGACATTTTCAATCAAGCACATATTTATGATGCAGACACAAATCGACTAATGTTTGAATGAGGTTATATTGACCGAGGTCCAGGCTAACTACCTAACATCTGTGATCTCTTTCTTTCGACCGCTGCTTACCGTTGTCGCCACCTATCGGCAAACGGCGGAAGCAAAGTTGTACACTTTGTAGTTGTCATAGTGACCCGTAATGACACCATTCATTTGATTGCCATTTCAGATGTGTGTCATATCATTTGGCTCATGTCTGATTCAGCACAATGATACAGCATAAGAAAGCTTCTCCTTCGCATTCATAATGTTGCAAATGGGTATGACCATCATCATGTCATAGCTTTTTCTGCCTTTCCATCAAATTGAGCAGAACCATTGTGAAACAGTTTTTCTCCTGGCCTGGCATTCCTCCATATAGGAAGCACAGTCATGTGCAGTAATCCTGCCACTTGGACCAGCTCAAAACACATTTGGTGTTGATCCCTGTCCAGTAACATGGTGACAGCAGACACTTCTTTATCACTGACACAGGAATGACCTGACTGACAAATGTCTCTCACATTTTGTTGTGTCTCGTGCATATGTACCTTGTCAACATTCCACAAGACAATGCAGATGGCATGCAAGTCTCTTCTTGATGTTACTGTTGTGCAGTACATCCTCTGGCAAATTCAATTTTTATTCAACTTCATTGTTCTTGTTTTGAGAACATTGTGACAGCACTACATTAGATCGTCTGCTACATGAAGCTCTGTTGCTCACAACTAAGGCTTCCTTGCAACGTTTTAATTAGTTTTTAAAGTAGTGCAAACACTACTGTGTTCTATTTATAACACAAATATTTTTTTATGTAACCAGTTACCTCCAGGTGAAATAAGCCACTTAAAAGGAACATTCTTTAACAACAACTTACTTTTCAACAAAATTTATGATGTATTTGTGAGACACCTGGGTTGCAACATACATGTGTTACTATTTGAAATGTACTTAAAAATAGGGCAAGAAAGAACACTGTAAGCCACTAACCAAATCTTCTGTAATCTTCGTTGCATCCTCGGTAGCACGCCATATTCCTAATTTGATGATTGCTAAAAAAAGTGTACACATCATCACAATGACTGTGTTGTCCTCCTCATTTCATCATCATTCCTGAAAGTGGCAAGATTGGACTGAGTAAAGGTTGGAAATTTGTACGGGTGCTGATATCTGTGCAGTTGAGTGCCCCACAATCCAATCATCATCATCATCTCGAAGAGATTGAACAGAAGACATGTTTGCAGATGGGATGGTGATATGAGGAAGATGAAATGGAAGTGCAAAGGCAGTAAGATATATGGAACCAGGAGAGAGAAAATGTGGGATGAGAGTAAGCATAATGATGAACAGGGAACGGAAGGAAAAAGGGGTAAGATAAAACTGACTGAAAAAAATTTGAAAGTGATCAGAAGTTCCAAGGGCGTAGAAGGTGTCACCATAAATGATGGCAAGATAGCTGAGGAATATGAAAAAGAAAACAGCTTCCACCAGAGTGTAAGGGGTATTCTGTGGAATAGAGACATTACAAAGGAGTAGAACAAATTTCTATATTCAACTTATTGTGAAGCCTTATATCAACAAAATCAATCAATTTTTGAGGATATAATGTAATTGGACTGATAAAAAATCTAATCACAAAGTAACAGCAGGAGAAAATAGATATGAAAGTTCTTTAAATATGCAAGCCTTAGGAGCCAGTGACTCCTTCTTCTCGCAAAAGGGTCCAAGGGAAAGGAAGAGGGATGAAGGAAAAGATCTAGTGAGGTTTAGGAAAGGGAGAGTTATGGAAAAGTCACGCAGACCCCTGGATCGAGGGACACACACCAGACATGATGAGAAGGAAAGACTGATTGTTGAGAACTGCAGAGGACGAATCTGAAATTTTCAAACCTTGTCCAGTGCAATCTCCAACAATCAGGGCAACAAAGCTGTTTGGGATCCGTGTGAAATGTGTGTTAAAAGTCCTTTGGCATGGGGTACATGCGAGCTCAAATCTGGGGTTATAACTGGCTGCCACCCCGGTTACTTAAGAAGATTTAGTACAGTAGAGGAGAGATTACACTCCAGCTTATGTTTTTAATACGCTTTTTTTCCAACATTTTAAATGAGTTTGTAGCTATATTCACGGCTGGCTCTAAACTGGGGAGCTCGGTTGGTTGGTCTGTTGTTTCCCTGGATCATGTCCTCAAGATTCGGTTGTCTCCGGTGTTCACTATATTCGTTGCTGAACTATTTGCAATCTTGAAGGTGCTGGAGCAGATGCTGTTCTGACTCCCTGAGTGCCCCTCAGCCTCTGCAATGCTTCTACCCAGCTGCTAAAGTAGTCCAGGATCTTCAGGAGACACTCCTCTGGCTACAAAGGCTGGGGAAGGAGGTGTTATTTTGCTGGGTGCCAGGGCATCATGGGTATTGCAGGCTACAAAAGGGCAGATACAGCAGCAAAGGAAGCGTATTGTGTTCCTAAGTTGCTTCAGTGTGCTACCTCCTTGTATGCTATCAGCTCACTGTTGAGGTGCCGAGTCCTGTATCAGTGGGAAGACTGGCTGGAAGTGACAGACAACAAGCTCCGTCCAATGAAGCCCACGATGCGGGCATGGTGTACCTCCCAGCCACGAAGATGGGTCAGGTGCACCTTACTCGTCTTCACATACGCCACAGCCCCATGATGCAGGGCTCCCTGCTCCGGTGAGAGGACCCTCCAATGTGTGGTGCATATGGTGTACAAATCACTGTGTGCCACGTTTACTGGACTGTGTTTTATTTTCTGACCAGCGGGCAGCGGCAGATTTGCCAACAGATGTGCCCCCTATTTTAAGTAACATTCGAACGAATATGATGAGAGTTCCAAGGTTTTGTGATCTGTCCAACTTGTTTCCAAAAAATTCAGGGAGGAAGTTTTTAATGTGTTAATAGTGTGAGATTCTTACACATGTTGTTTGTAAGTGGTCAGCCAGTCACTTTTCTGTGTGCCTTTCTTTTAGCTCCTCTGTCTTTATATCTTTTTACTTTTGTTTTAATCCCATGTATAGCACCTTTCACCCTTTCTTCCTTGTCTTAATGCATGTGTGATAGAGTTATTGCGCAGGTCAAAGCGAGGGATGTGAGACTGCTGGAGTGTTATTTTATAGATTTTTCTCCTCACTGTGTGATAACTATGTTTGTACTTTTACCCATAATTGTTTCTTTTAATGTGTGTAAGGGTGCTGACAACCTTGCTGTTGAACACCTGTAAGCTCAAAAAAATAAAAATAAAAACACCCATAATATTAGTATCAGTAATTTATTTCCCCAAGGATCATTTTACAATGACACAGGATCTGTCAGCTTAAGAGAAGGAAAATGTGAGTCATATATACTGTAGTGGGTTGACTTTTCTACATATTTGTGAAGTCTGATTTGCTCGTCACCTTCGAACAAGTTTTTCGCTTATTCCTGACTAATGACACTTTTGTGTGAATCTGATCTTTCCGTCTTGCTGGAGGGCTGGGAAACCATTCTTCCGTCATGTTCTTACATCTATACTCTGTTTATGAGTATACACTGTTAAGGTGCATGGCAGAAGGTATGTACCATTGTACTAATTATCAGCATTTCTCTCTGTTCCATTCACATATGAAGTTGTGCAAATTTATGTGTAAAGAAAATATATACAATATAATTAATGAAACAAGTTGATTTTTTCGTACTGTTATCATTTTGATTCCTTATAGATTTTTAAGCAAATGCAATGTCTTTCACTTTTAACTTACATAGATTCCTGTACTTGCTTTGCTGTTGAGATCAACACATGTTGGTTAAATGGTTCTCCTTCCGCCATGATTAGTTCTCATTCTTGACCGTGTGTACAATATTGATTCTTAATCGGACTTCCTCTTCTGATGCAGGCAGCTACAGGGACATGACATTGGGATAATGCTCAGAAGAAAAGAAACCTTTCATGGTTTTGCATACAAACGAACTCTCAGACTTCATATTTTCATAAAATTATTATTCAGACAACATACATCTTCTCACCATGAGAACTAATGACAGAGTCTCTCTAATAATTGTCAAAAAAAAATTGAAAAAAGTTTCAATCATTTGTCTTTCCCCTTCCGGCATAGCAAAATATCTCTTTGCCGATGCTTACAGTGGCCACGCTAGTGTTTATTGTCATTGGTAATAACTTTTATCGTAGCGTGTCGTGGCTTTTCCTTATGTACCTATACAAATGCAGGAAGAATGATTGAATATGTGTATGCATTCAGTAATTTGTTCTAATCTTATCCTCATGCAAGTGATACATAGGGGGTTGCAGTGTATCTGTAGAGTAATCATTTTAAAGCTGGTTTTTGAAACTTTCTTAATAGACTTTCTCAGGATAGTTTTTGTCTGTCTTCAAAAGTCTGCCAGTTCAGTTTTTTCAGTGTCTCTGTGACACTCTCCATTGGGTTAAACAAACCTGTGACCATTCATGCTGCCCTTCTCTGTATACATTCAATATCCCCTGTTAGTCCCATCTGGTACAGGTGCCACACACTTGATCAACATTCTAGAACTGGTTGCTTGAGTGATTTGTAAGCAATTGTAGACTGATTCCATTTCACCATTTTTCTACCGATAAACCAAAACCTACCACCTGCTTTGCCCATGACTGAACCTATGTGATCATTCCATTTCATATCCCTGCAAAATGTTACACCCAAGTATCTGTATGAGTTGGCCGATTCCAGCAGTGCTCATTGATATTGTACTCATAGGCTACAATGTTTTAATTTTGTGAAGTGCAGAATTTTACATTTCTGAACATTTATAGCAAGTTGCCAATCTCTGCACCATGTTGAAATCTTACCAAGATCTGACAGAATATTTATGCAGCTTCTCTCAGATAATAATTCTTTATAGATAACTGCATCATCTACAAAAAGCCTGATTTTATTATTAACATTGTCTTCAAGGTTATTAATATACAACATGAACAGCAGTGGTTCCAACGCACTTCCCTGGACCATACCTGAAGTTACTTCTACATCTGATGATGACTCTTCATCCAAGATAATGTGCTGTGTCCTCCCTACAAAAAAGTGCTCAATCCTGTCACAGATTTCACTCGATACCCCATATGATTTTACTTTTGACAATAAGCATAGGTGCGGTACTCAAATGCTTTTCAGAAATCAAGAAACGCTGCACCTTCCTGGTTGCCATGATCCAAAGCCTTCAGTATGTCATGTCAGAAAAGTGCAAGTTGGGTTTCCATTGACCGATGTTTTCGAAATCCATGGTGGCTGGCACTGAGGAGGTCATTCTATTCAAGAAACCTCACTTTGTTTGAGCTCAAAATATCTTCTAAGGTTCTGCAGCAATTCTATGTCACGGATATTGGATGGGAGTGCTGTGGATCACTCCCACTACCCTTCTTGTATATGGGTGTGACCTGTGCCTGTTTCCAAGAACTGGGCTCGGTTTTTCGTATTTTCAGCTGTTTCTCAACATCACTGACACTAACACTTATTTCATTCATCTTGTCAGTGGTACAAGGCTTACACTGGGGCAATTTTCCTGTGTTTTCCTTTGTAGAGGAACTTTTGAAAATGGGGTTAAGCATTTTAGCTTTTGCTTTGGTACTCCGTTTCAGTTCCTATCTCATTCAGTAGGGACTGGACACTAACTTTGGTGCCACCAACAGGCTTTACATGTTGTTGTTGTTGTGGTCTTCAGTCCTGAGACTGGTTTGATGCAGCTCTCCATGCTACTCTATCCTGTGCAAGCTTTTTCATCTCCCAGTACTTACTGCAACCCACATCCTTCTGAATCTGCTTAGTGTATTCATCTCTTGGTCTCCCCCTACGATTTTTACCCTCCACGCTGCCTTCCATGCTTTACATACGACCAGAATTTCTTTGGGTTCTGTGAAAGATCACTTCACAGTATTCTGCTACGGCTTTCTATACCTAGTATTATGTGAGCTTTGCTGCTTTTCGCGAGTGCTTTAAGCTCTAGCACTTTGTTGTGAGTGTTTTGGCAGTTTACCATTAGGATTTTAATACTCTCACACCTGTGGGAGGCATTTCTTTTGATCTTACACTAATACTTCATGGTTCCCTACAGCTATCATTTTCTTAATTGGACTGAGAGTTGCCTAATCTAAATAAAATAATAATAATAAAAAAAACCTTGTGTTCACTGCACACACCTGAGTAACAGCCTGTGATGCGTAGTCCAATGGAAACATCATCGGAGACTAAAGGACTATGATAGCACTTCTGAATTGAAACAAGTTCAGCACACTGAAATGTTTGCACATATTAGGACAGGTTGGGCTGGGCTGGGTCAGCTCAGAATCATGCCAATGTGTCTTTCAGAGCATGTAGTGAGGAGGAGTTGATGCTGTTTACTTTATTTAGCACTAAGGCCGACAAATTGCAAGGATATGTGTAAACTGTTTGGCTCACTGAGTTTGTTTAAGTTTTAAATTGCTATCTGAGGCTTTGTAGACCATGGTGATGTCTCCAGCATCAGCATACAAAAAGTTAAGCGCAGAAATGAGTTGTGCCACAGCCTAATGTTCATACAGCTAAATTTACCCAGAATGCTAATTGTGGCTGTGAAAGCTTGAATTGAATGATCGAACTTTCTTCATTTGGTTATGACGGCAAAGCTGCTCCCCATTCAGGTGTTTCATATTTGAAAGACTGTCGTGGAGGCCAGGAACAAGTCAGCAAGATGCCACCTGTAGTGTAGCACTCTTTTATTAACTACAGATATGCCCACACATACTGCAAGCACAACCTCTGCGTCACATGAAGTGAAACGATGGTGGCATGTCGGTCACAGCAAGAAGCCCGAGGACCTGACCTGTGCGACAACAGCACTCGGCTAGTGGCATCTGATACGTGATAAAACTCTGTTGGATGCAACTGACGCTGACTCGGCTTCAGCAGCTGTCACAACTTTTCTGCTTGGCTCCTGTATCGACTTGCAGAGTGTGACATAGTACTGGGGCAGCACAAGTGACTCCAGATGTCAGCATACAAGCAGCAGTTGATGAACAAGCAATAGCTGCTGAGCAGATAAATAGGTGGATGTTCTGGTTGCAAATGGCTCAAGTGAATGATCCCTATGATGGACCCCTGGGCCACACAACTCTGTCCAGTGCTGGATACCCCCGGTGGTTGGGTGGGTGCATATAAATAATGTCTCAGGTCTGCTTATTTTACTGCACTGGAGGTGGAATTATGAAGCGAGGTTGACACACTGCTGACTTGGTGTCCCATATGTTAAGAGTGCTGTGAGGCTGTTGTATTAGTCGACAACAATGTTATTGCTCCTGGACTTTAGGGCACTTCAGTCAGCTCTTGTGTTTACCTGTGTGCTTGAAGCAGGTAAGAATGTGTTCTGCTATTTTAACAACCAGCCAACTTGCTCATGAAGGTGTTAGGAGTTCTATAGTGTGTACGATAGTTGAAAAAGTTGATGGAGATTTTGTTTACTGTAATGTCATCAAGTGTTTTCTATAATGGCCGTGGAAGACCAAGTGCAGTATCATCGTAGTTGGGTAGTAAAATCGACAACAGTTCATGTTTCAGTGTTGTTGTCATCTGTGAGGAAACTGCAGCAATAGGCACTGAAAGTACGCCATACTTGTGTACTGCAACATGAAGATTCATGAATCCGCACATGTGTTCAATAAGGAGAAGACAGTAACAGGGTTACCAGTATTTTGAAGAGGAATGGCCAGTCTTAGCTTGGGAAATCTGTCTTCTGTATGCAAGGCTGTGAATCTGCCATGAAATTTCAAGATAAGCCAATGCCAGTTCTGTTAACTCCTCACAGACTCAAAGATGTCAGAGTCCTCTGGAGGTAAAAAGAAAAAGTACATAGTCTCGCAAAAAAGCAATGAGTTAGGACTGCTGCTGATTATTTACAGCTACCGATGGTAGTGAACATTAGAAAGTGATGTAGAGATTGCAGTACATAAAATTGAGAGATAAGATTTAATATCACATGGTCTCTGCAAAGTGCTGGTGTATATCCATACTTGCTTAGAAAAAATTACTGGCTCTTAATTTTATGAATAATTAAATTTGTTGATACAGCAGTAATATTTTTTTCCTCTTTTTGTATAGATCCTATTCCATTTACTCAAAAAATGGAACTTTATATCTGTTCCATCTCGAATCTAGGGACACACATGTCGTAACAAACTTAAGGTATTGCTTTGTTGCTGTAGCTATCTGTCTGTCTCTTGCTGTCCACAGCATTTGGTTGTAATTTTTGCAGTTCATTCAGTTGAATGCATTGAGCTATTAGACATGCAAATTACATGAAATTTCCAATAACTCCCCCACCCCACCCCTCCCCTTTTAAATTTCTTTCTTTGGCAAGTGCATGTATAGTTTATCTCCCATATCGAGTGATTTATGCGCATGTTTCCTTGGCAGAGCCTTGGGCATTATTATGTGGTGTTAACTTATTGCAGTCAGTTGATGGAACGATGTAAGATAATGCACTCTATGCCAAGTTAACGTCTTCCAAATGAACAGCTTTGTTTCTGTGCCAAAGCCATAAAATGAAATCTTGCACCTGAAAATAACCTTACATTTTGTTTAGGAGCCAAGTTAATTAAAGCTGTGAGCTTTGTGTGTTTCTAGCACAATGACTCCAAAAATTGCTGCCAACCAGATTCTTGGGCAATTGCATGACAGTATTGGCAAGTTCTCTCTCTCTCTCTCTCTCTCTCTCTCTCTCTCTCTCTCAAGAGAATTTATGAACAGATTGTGAAACATTAAAGCAGTGCAGGTTATAGATTTTCATTTTGTGTACAGTATTTCCTCATCATATAATTTTTTTAACAGAGCTCTTGTATTTCTGTGGCTATGTATGTTTTCTGCCCCTGACTTTTCACATTCACTCACAGAATATATTTATATAAAGTTTAACATAGGCCAGGCATGGCAAGTGTAATGTAATTTAATGGATTGGCCACTGTCAATAGTGACTATTACTCAGTAGCTGAAAGGTCTTGTAAAGTTTTATTAAGTAGTTTATCTATTGATCTGCCATTTTGACTGAAAAAGGATGCAATTAGCATACATTAATATTATCTTATTGAACACACACACACACACACACACACACACACACACACACACACACCTTATTTGGCAGCTTTAAACGCCTTGAAGATTTGAAGATACTCCCATCACATTTGTTGAAATTTAATGCAAAACTCATTAGGAACTCACTGTTATTATCTCAGTGACCATACACGATTCTTTTTGCATAAAACCAGAATTAATTTTGTAATCTTTGTACACATTATGTTATAGTTATTCACCTGCCTCAGCCAGATATTTGGTTGTTTTTTCATTGAGTATTGGTTATATGTAATTGTCTTTTTAAAAAAGAAATCATATAAGTTGTTATTCAAAGTGAAAAATATGAGCGTAAAGTATTTATTTCACGAAAGTGAGCAGTGAATACAGCATGTGGTGCCCTCCCTATCATTTTGTAGGAAGCTCTTCAGAGACTCATGCATTTTAACCCTCTCCTCACAATATGTATATTCACTAATGAAATTCTTTAGAAACTATCCTTCACAATCTTGAGCTACAACACTATAAAGCAAGAAACAACCTTTATTACTCATTACCAAATCTAGAGTGGCTCAGAAAGAGATTCAATATGCAGCTTCAGAAATATTTGATCATTTGCCCATTAATCAATATGTCTGACAATGTTTAAATCTGGCCTAAAATAATATCTTCAGGACAACTCCTTCTATTCCATAGATGCTAAAAAAACTAAATTTATCTCCAGTTACATGGCTAGTGTTGAAGACTAATAGTTTCGTTGTCATTTTTGTTTCCCCCTTAATCTGATCCAGTCTGGGTTGGGACGTTGTGGTACCTCTGCATAATTTTTTTGCTACAGCCCAGAATTCTTCTTAAACTGATCTTCATAGAGTCAGTCCATATTGATCTAGATCTCCCTCTTGTCCTCAGAATTGGCCTCCATCATTCACTTTGGTATTCCTCCATCTTCCATTCTCTTCACATGTCCAAACCAATTCAACATACTTCCCTCAATCCTGTCATTCAGTCATCCAACTTCTCGATGCCAGTTACTTCCTAATGTTCTCTCTCTCTCTCTCTCTCTCTCTCTCTCTCCCTCCCTCCCTCCCTCCCTCCCTCCCTCCCTCCCTCCCTCCCTCCCTCCCTCCCTCCCTCCCTCCCCCTGTGTGTGTATGTGTGTGTGTGTGTGTGTGTGTGTGTGTGTGTGTTTTTTTTCCATGACGTACTACTGAGGTATTTAATTTCACTGGTTTTGATTCTACTTTTCTATCTTCTTGTCATTGTTCAAGTCTCTAATGCGTATGCCAACATGGTTGCAAAGTACACCCCTTATAGGATCCCTCTTCGCTAGACTAAGCCCCTGACACACTAGTAAACTGAATTGCTTTGTTGTAACTTTCTGCTTCCATCCGTGCATTCTAATTAAATTCACTCCTGCATACTACTTAGTTGCCTATAGCATGTAGCTCATAGCCAGACTACAAACATGTTAACTGTATGTTCCCTTATATGAGGAGCATTCAATAAGTAAGTTTCCATTATTTTAGAAGTAAAAAAAATGCACAATTTATCATGCTGAAATAATTTTATTGCCATTGTACAGTGCTTCTGTTACATTTCTTCATAATCACCATGTTTATCCAAGCATTTTTGGTGTGACTCAAATCCTGTGCTCTTAACCAGCTGTTCACTGTTGATGTGACATCATCAGTGTTGAAGTGCTTACCTCGAAGATGGCCTTGGAGTTCCCATCTGACATATGCGGATGGTTATTTTACCTTGACGTCAAACATAGGCAGTGGTCACTTTAATGGGGCTATACTGTGAATAATAAACATTACACACCATTTATCCAGTTGAAATAATTGACAATGTACAGTGCTTCTGTCACTTTTCTACATTGTCACCTTGTTTTTTCCCAGTATTTTTGGTGATGTGACCAGTTTTTGCAAACCAGTACCACTTGGGGAAAGGTCTGGTGAACATGGAGGATGTGGAAACACTTCCCAGTTGAATCTTGAGAGCTCCACCTGGGTCATTGGAGTTCTATAAGACCGAACATTGTCATGAAGGAAGAGAACTTTGTGAAACAAAAGTTCGGATGTTTTCTTTTGAGAGCAGCTAGCAGTTTCCTCAGGACATTACACTACTTTTTTGCATTCATTTTGGTGCTGTGAGGCAGGTTGCGAATGAGTAACACCCGCTGACAGTCCCAAAAGATGGCTGTCATAACGTTTGCTGTTGAATGAGTGACCTTTGCCTTTTTTTGGGTCACTTTTGCCAGGTTTCTTCAACACAGTGCTCTTGATGTTTTCTCTCAAGGGTTGAATGATTGCCCCAGGTTTCATGCCCAGTGACAACCCAGATGAAGAGCAGATCTCCCTTTGTCTGATGCATTTCCAGAAACATTCTGGCCACATTCATCCATTACTGCTTGTGGACATCACTCAGCAAACGTGGCACCCACCTTGCACAAACACTGCTGTAGTGATAGTGTTCCATCAGGGTCTTTGTGATGGGGTCCAATTGCGACTCAAGGAGGGAGCCGTCTTAAGATGATGTCAGTCATAACACTGTGGTTGTCTCCAGAACACTGCAGATTGCAAAAAGGGCATCATCACATGTCACTATAGTGGTTCCCTATAGTTAAAGGTTGACTCCCAACAGATATTGACAGCAGATAGTTGTTTTTCTGCAAAACACAAATGAAAGAGTGCAGTTCACAAGCAGACACTGTAGTGGTAACTCCATGTTAACTAACAGAATACTGGCAAGATACTGTAGAATGCTTTGTAAGACAGTGTGAACGTTGTCAGTGCATACCATTCAGACTCTCGAGCCTTCAGAAGATAGGTGTGTACCATCTCCAATATGTCATGCCTGGTAAAGAACTACAATGTTCAAACCCTCCTTGGGAAAGCACACAGCTTTTTTCTTTAGTGCGTTTAAACATGTAAATTATGGAAGTACCGAACAAAAGCGCTGGCAGGTCGATAGACACACAAACAAACACAAACATACACACAAAATTCAAGCTTTCGCAACAAACTGTTGCCTCATCAGGAAAGAGGGAAGGAGAGGGGAAGACGAAAGGAAGTGGGTTTTAAGGGAGAGGGTAAGGAGTCATTCCAATCCCGGGAGCGGAAAGACTTACCTTAGGGGGAAAAAAGGACAGGTACACACTCGCACACACGCACATATCCATCCACACACACAGACACAAGCAGACATATTTAAAGACCAAATATGTCTGCCTGTGCCCGCACGCGTGGACGGACATGCGCGCGTGCGCGAGTGCACACCTGTCCCCCCCTTGGGGGAGAGGGTGGGGAGTCGTTCCAGTCCCGGGAGCGGGGGGACTTGCCTTGGGGGGAGGGGGGGGGGGGGGGGGACAGGTGTGCACTCGCGCACGCGCGCATGTCCGTCCACGCGTGCGGGCACAGGCAGACATATTTGGTCTTTAAATATGTCTGCTTGTGTCTGTGTGTGTGGATGGATATGTGCGTGTGTGCGAGTGTGTACCTGTCCTTTTTTCCCCCTAAGGTAAGTCTTTCCGCTTCCGGGATTGGAATGACTCCTTACCCTCTCCCTTAAAACCCACTTCCTTTCGTCTTCCCCTCTCCTTCCCTCTTTCCTGATGAGGCAACAGTTTGTTGCGAAAGCTTGAATTTTGTGTGTATGTTTGTGTTTGTTTGTGTGTCTATCGACCTGCCAGCGCTTTTGTTCGGTAAGTCACCTCATCTTTGTTTATATATAAATTTTTCCCACGTGGAATGTTTCCTTCCATTATATTGAAATTATGGAAGTAGTTATTCAAAATGAGAAATGTGAGTGGGATGACTTTGATACTCTGGTACAGGAAACTGGTAGGCATTAGGGAGGGAATTGAAAATGCCCATATGTTAAAAACAGTGAAAGAGCACCTTATCAATTACTGCTTCTACAATATATCAGAATATTTGGACTCTGATACATAAATTCTGTTTTATCTTTGATTTAGGTCTTGACAGCTGATAGTGATGCTCTTAAAATTACATAAATGCTTAGCTTAAAGCATTAGATAGAAAGACATAAATGCTTAGCTTGAAGCATTAGATAGAAACAGCAGCTGAGTGATTTAAGAGGAGGAACACTGGCCTTTTTACAAGTAGCTGTTTTTTCATACAAATAAAAATAATAACAATAATAACTGTTCTTCCCTGAGGATAGAACTAAAAGTTCTGAAAGCTAGGGTGGTTTTTGTACTTTTCTGTGTATATGTGTCTGTTGGCACTGCTAAATATTTCACCTCCTGAAGTGGTGAGATGGATAAAAGTGTGTAATATAAGTAGCAACATTCATTTTATTATGTGAACTGTTCAAGGTATTGAGATGTGATTTTCAGCGAATGATAGTAAGCAGAGGGGTACCTAATTTTGTTGAATGTTTAATCTTTCTAACTGCATACAGCTCGTGGTCTGGTAGCTAGTGCTGTTGCCTCTAGACCACAGGGACCCTTGTTTGGTTCCTGAGTTGGGAATTTAATTAGCTTAGGACCGCGCGTGTGTGTGTGTGTGTGTGTGTGTGTGTGTGTGTGTGTGTGTGTGTGTGTTTTCATCACTCCTCTTATCTTCATCACATGCAGAAGTTGCCATAGTGTTGTCTAATAGAAAGACTTGTACTTCTCGGCCAAACCATTCTAGATGGCATCTCCTGGCTAATAAAGCCATACCATGATGTCGTTCTTTCTCTTGACTCTTCAGCTAAGATATTGAAACAAATGAAGTTTTTAAACTGGAACGATATACTTAATTCAAAAGCTCATGTACGAAACAGGTATAGTAATATGATGATTGTTGGTGTTGGTGTTGAAACTTTCCTCGAGTTGCCCAGAATTGGTTACTGTGGTGTGAATAATGCCAAGTGTGGTTCTCGTCCTTTTCAAGTGTTTACTTTTTTCCATAAAAGCTGTTTTATTTAAAAATGATTAGGTTCACACCTTTGAAATAGTTTCCTAAGCCCTTCTTATTTGCTAGAAATTAATATATAGGTCAATTTGCAGCAATTGCAGCTGATCCTCTGTCTATGTCACATAAAGTAGGGCAAGGAAGAAACATGTTTTATTTTAGCAGTGTAACCTATCTTTTTGCAACATGTAATACCTTGGCTACATGCAACAACAGCCAATTGTGGCCACCTTGTCTTTCTGTTTTAGCACATTTCTCAGATACTTTTGCAATATGTTTCAGTGCTAAATTAACAAGTGTAATGTCACTGTTCTCATCTTTTCACGAGTTGTGGAATGATGTTAAAAAAAGTTCATTGTGCCATCTGAGAAACTGTACCTACTTCAATGTACAGTTGATACAGGAGTTAAGAGAATTAAACATGTAACAGTATCATCTGCTGCTCTGGGTATCATCATTTTACAAAAACCTTATTTCGATACGTCAGACCATTCATGAAATAAAATGCGTATTACTTCTTCCTTTACTCACCCTGTATACATAAAGTAATCTAGAAGTTAATTTCTGTACTTGTCAGCTTGAGTTGAGCAATACTAACCAGTGCTGTTCCTGGCTATTAACAACTCTGCACCCATGAAGTCTCTCCTCCATGATGGAATTTACAGAACATATTGTGCAAGTGACTGAGTGATCAGCTGTTCACTAAGATCTTTGTTAACTTTTTTTCCCTTTTCTAGATTGGGCAGCCATGTCAACCATCTCCTCCATGCCCGGTTCGTGGAGCTACCCGTTCAACAACATCGTGTCTGTGAGCGACGGTCCAGTGGACAGCAGTTCGGGGATACCTTACATGTATCTCACCCCACAGGACATGAGCGTCCAGGACCTGATGGTAAGTACACAAGTTGTCTAATCTCGTGTCCTGAAACAGATCAGAAGGGAGCTGTTCAATTCACATTTGTGTGCAAGTCTAACACAGTAATTGTAGATGAGGATTTTGGTGAAAACAGTGCAGGTTTAGCATCCTTATTAGAATATCATGGGATTTATTAAGGTAAAAATGATTAAGAACATACATTTAAAATGTAAAACTCTTACTAAAGTTTTATTCACTCCCTCTTAGTCTTTTTTTACAGCCACACACAACCATAACAGCTGACAAACCCGGTACTGCCTGGGTATTATTTTGCTAATTTTCTATTAGAATCATGAACAAACAATGAACTGTGTAACTGTGTTTGTAGTGTAACATCCTGGAAAATTTCTGTACACTGGGCACAGCCCGTTCAAGAGTCTCTACATGATGTTGTAAACATTTCTCCGACAAAGCATTTTGAGGTCTTACATATTGTAAATAGCTTCATTATTGTTTAAAATTAGCAGTCCTCATACCATAATACATTAACAAGGGCTGATTATACCTTTTTTGTAGATGTAGATTTGTAGCAAACTGAAACTCAAATCTGACAGCTAACTACATCCAGCAAACAAAAAGTAGAGTAATCCTGTGATCCAGCTGAAAATAAGTGTGTAAGCCCTCAAAACGTGTCTTGGGAGAAAATAGAAACTGACTGACACAGACAACTGTTTTAATTTATCTTACACTCTCATAATCTGCATAACTGCCAGCCACTTGCACCTGATTACTTGTAGTGACACCTTCATCTCCCTCTCAACTTGTTACGGCCACACTTCCTTCAACAGCCAAATTAACTATTCCATGCTGCTTCAGAATAAATAATTTCAACCCATCCCTCTTACTCAAATTGTTCCATACGTTTTTCTCCCTGACTCCATTCACTACATTTTCATTTATTATCTGATCTGATATTGAAGTATCTTTAGTTCATATAGCATGTTCAATGTGAGATGTCAATTTCGATACATGAAAAATGTGGCTTCTTCAATTGTTTCTTTCCCCACTTTATCAGTTTTGTGCAAATAACATTACAGATTTTTCCAGATGTGTAGCACTTGTAAGTAACTTTATGTTGTGTGTTATTTAGAGAGACTACCGAAGCAGTTTGGTGATGAGCTTGGCTCAGTCTGACTACTGCAAGAAGCAAAAGTATGATGCTGAGGATCCCAGATGTGCTAAAGTCATTCTCACTGGCAAGATTAAGAGGGTAAGTATGTATGGTTTTGAGCATAAACATGACGTAATTAAGGCACAAGAAATAACAAGATACCAGGCAGAAACAGATGAATTTACACATAGATAAGTTATTAAACACTGTACTGTAATACCCTGGACGTACACGACAGGTGGGACCAAGTGATAGCCGTGCAAGTCAAATTCGCAAAACTCAGGGTTAATCTTGCATATAAACAAACAAATTACACTGAAGTGCCAAAGAAACTGTTATAGGCATATGTATTCAAATACAGAGATATGTAAACAGGCAGAATACAGTGCTGCGGTCAGCAACGCCAATATAAGACAAAAAGCATCTGGCACAGTTGTTAGATTGGTTACTGCTGCTACAATGGCAGGTTATCAAGATTTAAGTGAGTTTGAATGTTGTGTTATAGTCGGCGCACGAGTAATGGGACATAGCATCTCCAAGGCAGCGATAAAGGGGGGATTTTGCCTTGTGACTATTTCACGAATATACTGTGAATATCAGGAATCCGGTAAAACATCAAATCTCCAACATCGCTGTGGCCGGAAAAAGATCCTGCAAGAACAGGACCAATGATGACTGAAGAGAATCATTCAGTGTGACAGAAGTGCAACCCTTCTGCAAATTGCTGCAGATTTCAGTACTGGGCTATCAGTAAGTGTGAGCATGTGAATCATTCAACAAAAAGTCATTAATATGGGCTCACGGAGCCAAAGGCCCACTTGTGTACCCTTGATCATGGCATGACACAAACCTTTACACTTCGCCCATCAACACCGACATTGGACTGTTGATGACTGGAAAATTGTCTCATTTCAAATTGTATCGAGTGGATGGACATGTACAGTTATGGAGACAAGCTCATGAATCCATGGACCTTTCATGTCAGCAGTGGACTGTTTGGAGCGTGTGCAGTTGAAGTGATATGGGATCCCTGATATGTCTAGATACGACTCTGACAGGTGACACGTACGTAAGCATCCTGTCTGATCACGTGCATCCATTCATGTCCATTGTGCATTCTGACGGACTTGGGCAATTCCAACAGGACAATGGGACATCCCACGTATCCAGCATTGCTACAAAGTGGCTCCAGGAACACTCTTCTGAGTTTAAACACTTCTGCTGGCCACCAAACTCCCCAGAAATGAACAATATATCTGGGATGCGTTGCAACGTGCTGTTCAGAAGACATTTCCACCCCGTCATACTATTATGGATTTATGGGCAGCCCTGCAGGATTCATTGTGTCAGTTCCCTCCAGCACTACTTCAGACATTAGTCAAGTCCGTGCCATATGGTGTTGCAGCACTTCTGCGTGCTTGCAGGGCCCCTACATGATATTAGGCAGGTGTACCAGTTTCTTTGGCTCTTCAGTGTATGTTCAGTTAGGATCAGAGATTAAGGAAAACAAAGTAATTTTCAATGAAAATGTTTAATAAAATGCTCAACAAAACAACAAATTACACTATATGATCAAAAGTATCTGAGCACCCGCAAAAACGTTTTTCATACTAGGTGCATTGTGTTGCCACCTACTGTCAGGTACTCCATATCAGTGACCTCAGTAGTCATTAGACATCGTGCGAGAGCAGAATGGGGCACTTCACGGATCTCACGGACTTCAAATGTGGTCAGGTGATTGGGTGTCACTTGTGTCATACGTCTGTATGTGAGATTTCCACATTCCTAAACATCCCTAGGTCCACTGTTTCCGATGTGACAGTGAAGTGGAAACGTGAAGGGGCATGTACAACACAAAAGTGTAAAGGTCGACCTTGTCTGTTGACTGACAGAGACAGCCGACAGTTGAAGAGGGTCGTAATGTGTAATAGGCAGACATCTATCTAGACCATCACACAGGAATTCCAAACTGTATCAGGATCCACTGCAAGTACTATGACAGTTAGGCAGGAGGTGAGAAAACTTGGATTTCATGGTCGAGCGGCTGCTCATAAACCACACATCACGCCGGTAAATGCCAAACGATGCCTCACTCGGTGTAAGGAGCATAAACATTGGACGATTGAACAGTGGAAAAACGTTGTGGGGAGTGACGAATCACAGTACACGATATGGTGATCTGTTGGCAGGGTGTGGGTATGGCAAATGCCTGGTGTACATCATCCGCCAGCATGTGTAGTTCCATCAGTAAAATTTGGAGGTGGTGGTGTTATGGTGTGGTCGTGTTTTTCATGGAGAGGGCTTGTGCCCCTTGTTGTTTTGCATGGCACTATCACAGCACAGGCCGACACTGATGTTTAAGCACGTTCTTGCTTCCCACTGTTGAAGAGCAATTCTGGGATGACGATTGCATCTTTCAACATGATGGAGCACCTGTTCGTAATGCACGGCCTGTGGCGGAGTGGTTACATGACAATAACATCGCTGTAATGGACTGGCCTGCACAGAGTCCTGACCTGAGTCCTATAGAAAATCTTTGGGATGTTTTGGAACGCCGACTTCGTGCCAGGTCTCACCGACCGACATTGATACCTCTCGTCAGTTCAGCGCTCAGTGATGTATAGGCTGCCATTCCCCAAGAAACCTTGCAGCACCTGATTGAACATGTGCCTGCGAGAGTGGAAGCTGTGATAAAGGCTAAGGGTTGGCCAATACCATATTCAATTCCAGCATTACCGAAGGAGGGCACCACGAACTTGTAAGTCATTTTCAGCCAGGTGTCCAGATACTTTTGATCACAGTGTATCTTTACAGTACACTATTACACATTGCAACTATGTAAACTGTAGTTATTGTGATGCAGAAGGCTTCAGAAAATGTTATAATGTCATCTGTTCATTTCTTATCATGCAGAATCTCCTCGTAACATGTCAATACTGATATGTCTGCGTAAGCAGAAGAAAACAACGATCAAAGTCTGAAAACAATTTATTGGACTGTTCAATTAACCTAAACAAATTCTCCAAGTATAACACCAACACAAAACAGTGATCCGTCTTCGAATCACAACTACATACAAGAATAATATAGAAAACAACTGAAATAATTTCCTACTAGTCTCTGCCAGAGACTTCTCCGATATACCAAGCCTAATCCAGAGATCAGCGAGAAGATCCAAGCCGGGCTGCCGGGGCGGTAGCTACCCGCGTCTGCTGGCGGTCAATGAACTGCCGATGTGCGGCCGAGCGCTGGCCTTTATAGCGCTTCGGCGGATGAGTACCTCGGAACTATTTTCCATCACGTGGTTTGGCGTGTGAAGATAGTTCCGGGATCTGCAGCGACCTCTTCCTTATGTCTATGTGGGCCGGTAGCCCCTGGTGGCAGCTGGTGTCTTTGCTGTGTTGTTGTTGTTGTGGCCGTTCATCAGTATTGCCTGTCGGTAGTGTAGTGCTTTGGTGTGCCTGCGAAGCGGGCAACCCGCGGCTGCAGGCTGTCAGTTTAGTTCCTGATATTCTAGGCGCCGTGATGTCTGGTGGAGAAGGCCACAGCAAATACATTTTTTGTTCCCTGTTTTGTAACAGAAATGCACGTTTAGTTGGTGTTCATTTTTTTTCTAAAATTAATAACCCTCTTTAAATTGAACTGAGGTCTTCTGTCAAGTTTGCAACTGTCATTTGATCTCCTGATTGAAGTGGGTGTAAAGAATCAGGTTATACAATGTTTTGCTGTTGCTCATGCATTTCTGAAGGTCATAAATTGTCAGCTTCTGATTATGTCAATTCAGCAGTTCTTGAACATGATCAGAAACCACCTCAAAATCGACCAGTTCTTCAGTCGCGTTATCAGTTGGATTGGGATCTGGGTGCTGATCCCCTGGGTTTCAGTGGGGCGGGAGTGGGGGAATGGACTTAGGTTTTTTTTTTCCTGGTGCTATTTAAAGCTTTTAGTGAAATTTCATTCCAAGACTGTCCAACAATTCTCACAGCACACAAAACATTGAATTGCTTCCAAAAGCATTTAATAAAGGGCTTATTGTTGCAGGAGGATGATGTGGTCCATTGTTGATTAATAGCATCACATAAAATGAAATTTTTAGTAAAGGGCAATAACCTCAACTTCATGTATGAAGTGATGACTAAACTGATTCACAAGAAGGGAAGCTGTCACCCAATCTGTAGCATTTGACTTTCAAATCACAGGCAACCCATATGTAGACGTATTTTTTTTAAACTCGTGGTTTTTCTGAGCCATAAATTAAGAAATATTTTAATTTAAAATCACCAGCTGTATTCCTGCCACCACCACTTTTGTGCATTCGTGCCAGCCATCACTGTCAATCGATCTTCAGCAGCTTTGAAGTTTGGAAAGTTGTTTGCTTCATGCACAAGAAAAGTTCTTTTAGGAATCTTATTCCAGAACAGACCAGTTTCATCTATGTTGAATGTGGTTTGGCTAGGACGGTCATCGCCTGTCATTCCCTCGAGTTTCTGTGGATACAGCGACACAGTCTTTATCATCTCTTGCCACCTTCCCACTTTCTGTGATGCTGTGTGCTGATAATAACTTTTCAATTGGCTTAACCAACTGTCACTAGCTTTAAACATTACATCTTCAGCCATCTCCTGAGCTTCTGCTTTCAATCTCTCAAAAATCAGCTTAGTGTGAGAGCACAATGAGTTCTGATCAACAGGACAATTTTTCACTCTTACTTGATTATCACACCATAATTTTAACATTATTTCCATTTGAGTGATAATATCATTATGTTTATGAATGATAATTGAATTCAAAGAATGGGCACTTTCACAGCTTTGAGGTTTTTTTCTGTATCTTTTATAACTGTACTAATTTATGATTCCAGTAGATCAAACTTCTTTGCCAATTAACACATTTTAATTTTTGCATTTAAGTCTTTGATAATATTAACTTTACATTCCAAAGATATAATAATTTTCTTTTCTTGTTTGATGCCAATGAATCAGTTCTGCTTCTTCTCGGTGACATAGCTAGAATGTATCAGTGAGGCCAGCAGTTTTTGTCAATCAAGCCAGCTCGTGGATATATCAAGTCTGCACAAAGCACGTCCGAACCTGTCGTAAGCCGAACACAATGTGGACGGTGTGTGGGGAATAGAGTTCCACAGTACTGAGACAGACAAATTGTGTAACTTTGGATTTGCATAAAAGTAGCATAAGTTGGGGTATTACTCAAATTGTTATGACCTGGGTTGTTGTCATTTGATAAAAAAAAAAAGATCAGGAGGTCACATAAAATAGATTTTGGTTACATGGAGAAATCATCCAGGACACTGGGTTAAGACACATTCAGCAGGAGACAATGTGTGGAAGTTTACAATGTGAAGCCAACCATGGACAATATTTGAAAACTGACAAGTTAGCAATTTCACTGATAACAATCTACAAATCACAAATAAAGGAGGTAGTCTCCAAATTTCAATACAGTTGACACACAAAGGCAATAAAGGGAAGAATAAATAAATGAATAGAATGGCAAGAAGAAGATAAACTGATGGATAAGGAAAGATGGTGGGGTAGAAAAAGTATATCAACAGCGCGGGACAAGACACAAAAACAAAAGTTGAAGAGGGAAGGTGGAGGGGGGTGGAAGAGGGGGGGGGGGGGGGGGATTGCAGAAGATAAGAAAGATTGATGAAGGTGTATTGAACAAAAATGCTCAGTGCTTTTAGGCTGCTGTCACATTAGCACTGATGTTTGTGGATTCCGCTGATGAACAAAATTGGCTAAACTTTACAGATCAGTAAGCCTGTATGTGAGCAGTCTCAGGCAGCCAACCTCATTACCTAACATACAACTTTAGTCAACAACAGGTGAAACTAAAATCAGTTTGTTTTCCTTGGTCATACCACACAATGCTCCCACACACAAAACATGAATTGTGAGAACATTTTAGTACAAGAAAGATCCAAATTTGTGGCATCCTGGGGATGAGAAGAACAATAACAGGGATGTGGCTTGAAATCCATGGTGTGAAATTGTTACTTTTTTGGAAACAACACATTTTGAACTACTTAAAAAATTAATAATAATTAATTGAACATTTTCTTACATTACAATGCACATTGTAATGCACAAGGCACATGTGGTTCATGGTGTGGGTTCCTGTAGTCATGTCCTAGTTCATGAACTACGGGCAACGTATGAGTGACCAAGTAAGTGGTCCCGACAGTCGGGATACCAGTTACTTTGGAATAAGGCTGGGCATCTCGGACATATTCTGAGTTGTGGTCACCTTTGTGCTCATACGGCAAAGACTACCAAATCCACTGGTTAGTCCCTCAGCCGTTAGGGGTAAAACCCAATGGGACTCGGGGCAAGTAAGGCTAGCAACCTGCTTCCCTGGTACTTTAAATATGATGCTGGCAACAATCAGAGCTAAATGCCTTGGACCTTTGGAGGTGACGGAGTCCCACCTCTAACTGACAAACCAGGGACTCCTAAGATACGACTTGGCAAACAAATGGTAATGAGATGGGGAGCTATTAATATCAATGGGGGCTACTCTTGGAAGAAGGTAGAGCTGGCAGAGGCTGCAAGTAAGACGGGGCTGGACGTTTTAGCTGTTAGTGACATTCGGGTAAGGGGTGAGAAAGAAGAAGTAGTGGGAGAATACAAGGTCTACTTGTCAGGAGTCAAAGCAGGAATAGCACAATGGGGTGTAGGGCTTTACATCAGGAAAGAAATGGAACCCAGCGTAGTTGCAATAAGGTATGTAAACGAACGACTGATGTGGATAGATTTGACAGTGTCTAGCAAGAAAATTAGGATTGTGTCAGTATATTCGCATTGTGAAGGGACTGATCAAGATAAGATGGATAGTTTTTATGAGGCACTCAGTGATGTAGTTGTTAGAGTAAAGGACAAGGACAGTGTTCTGCTCATGGGTGATTTTAACGCCAGGATTGGAAATCAAACAGAAGGGTATGAAAAGGTTATGGGTAAATTTGGAGAGGATATGGAGGCCAACAGGAACGGGCAGCAACTCTTGGATTTCTGTGCCAGTATGGGCTTAGTAATCACAAACTCCTTTTTTAAACATAAGAACATTCACCGGTATACTTGGGAAAGCAGGAGAACCAGATCTGTCATTGACTATATGATAACAGATCAGGAATTCAGGAAGGCTGTGAGGGACACACGTGTATTCAAGGGATTCTTTGATGACACTGATCATTATTTAATCTGCAGTGAAATTGGGATTGTGAGGCCGAAAGTGCAGGAGGTCAGGTCCATATGTAGGAGGATAAGAGTGGAGAAACTTCAGGATAAGGAAATCAGGCACAAGTACATAACAGCGATCTCAGAAAGGTACCAGTTAGTTGAATGTAGTCAATTACAGTCATTGGAAAAGGAATGGACAAGGTACAGGGACACAGTGCTAGAAGTGGCTAAAGAATGTCTTGTAACAGTAGTGTGTAAAAGTAGCAGGAAGCAAACAGCTTGGTGGAATGACACAGTCAAGGCAGCCTGTAAAAGGAAAAAGAAGGTGTATAAAAATGGCTACATACTAGAACTCAGGTAGACAGAGAAAGTTATGTTGAAGAAAGAAACAAAGCCAAACAGATAATTGCAGCATCCAAGAAGAAATCTTGGGAAGACTTTGGAAAAAGGTTGGAGACATTGGGTCAAGCTGCTGGAAAACCATTCTGGAGTGTAATTAGCAGTCTTTGAAAGGGAGGTAAGAAGGAAATGACAAGTATTTTGGACAGGTCAGGAAAACTGCTGGTGAATCCTGTGGATGGCTTGGGCAGATGGAGGGAATATTTTGAAGAGTTGCTCAATGTAGGTGAAAATATGATCAGTAATGTTTCAGATTTCAAGGTAGAATGGGATAGGAATGATGATGGAAATAGGATCACGTTTGAGGAAGTGGAGAAAATGGTCAATAGATTGCAGTGCAATAAAGCAGCTGGGGTGGATGAAATTAAGTCGGAACTCATCAAGTACAGTGGAATGTCAGGTCTTAAATGGCTACACAGGATAATTGAAATGGCCTGGGAGTCGGGACAGGTTCCATCAGACTGGACAAAAGCAGTAATCACACCAATCTTTAAACATGGAAACAGAAAAGATTGTCACAACTACAGAGGTATCTCTTTAATCAGCGTTGTGGGTAAAATCTTCTCAGGTATTGTTGAAAGGAAAGTGCGAGTATTAGTTGAGGAGCAATTGGATGAAAATCAGTGTGGGTTTAGGCCTCTTAGAGGTTGTCAGGACCAGATCTTTAGCTTACGACAAATAATGGAGAAGTGTTATGAGTGGAACAGGGAATTGTATCTATGCTTTATAGATCTAGAAAAGGCATATGACCGGGTTCCTAGGAGGAAGTTATTGTCTATTCTACGAGATTATGGAATAGGAGGCAAACTTTTGCAAGCAATTAAAGGTCTTTACATGGATAGTCAGGCAGCAGTTAGAGTTGACGATAAACTGAGTTCATGGTTCAGAGTAGTTTCAGGGGTAAGACAAGGCTGCAGCCTGTCTCCACTGTTGTTCATATTATTTATGGATCATATGTTGAAAACAATAGACTGGCTGGGTGAGATTAAGATATGTGAACACAAAATAAGCAGTCTTGCATATGCAGATGACTTAGTTGTGATGGCAGATTCGATTGAAAGTTTGCAGAGTAATATTTCAGAGCTAGATCAGAAATGTAAGGACTATGGTATGAAGATTAGCATCTCCAAAACGAAAGTAATGTCAGTGGGAAAGAAATATAAACAGATTGAGTGCCAAATAGGAGGAACAAAGTTAGAATAGGTGGACGGTTTCAAGTACTTAGGATGCATATTCTCACAGGATGGCAACATAGTGAAAGAACTGGAAGCGAGGTGTAGCAAGGCTAATGCAGTGAGCGCTCAGCTACGATCTACTCTCTTCTGCAAGAAGGAAGTCAGTACCAAGACTAAGTTATCTGTGCACCGTTCAATCTTTCGACCAACTTTGTTGTATGGGAGCGAAAGCTGGGTGGATTCAGGTTACCTTATCAATAAGGTTGAGGTTACGGATATGAAAGTAGCTAGGATGATTGCAGATGCTAGTAGATGGGAACAATGGCAGGAGGGTGTCCACAATGAGGAAATCAAAGAAAAACTGGGAATGAACTCTATAGATGTAGCAGTCAGGGCGAACAGGCTTAGATGGTGGGGTCATGTTACACGCATGGGAGAAGCAAGGTTACCCAAGAGACTCATGGGTTCAGCAGTAGAGGGTAGGAGGAGTCGGGGCAGACCAAGGAGAAGGTACCTGGATTCGGTTAAGAATGATTTTGAAGTAATAGGTTTAACATCAGAAGAGGCACCAATGTTAGCACTGAATAGGGGATCATGGAGGAATTTTATAAGGGGGGCTATGCTCCTACTGAACGCTGAAAGGCATAATCAGTCTTAAATGATGATGATGATGATGATGATACAATGCACATATTCTATGGCATTTCATTTTCATGTCTTTGTCTGCAGCTCGTGGTCGCATTCTCGCTTCCCGACCATGGGGTCCCAGGTTCGGTTCCTGGCGGGGTCATGGATTTTCCCCTGCCTTGAAATGACTGGGTGTTTGTGTTGTCCTCATCATTCTTGAAAGTGGCGAGATTGGACTGAGCAAAGGTTGGGAATTTGTACGGGCGCTGATGAATGCGCAGTTGAGCACCCCAAAAACCAGACATCATCATCTTCATTTTTATGTCTATACTTAAAATGTAGCATGTCGTGCAGATAAAGTCTCTATTCGAAAATTTAGCCCTAGATTATAGCATCAAAATATCATATGTCAAAGTGACAAAAGTGATGTATGTAAATTTTGAAGAATTGTGTCACTGCGGTGGATCTTTTTTTGAGCTGTGTTAGGTTGATGTTAGCTGTCTAAAAATTAGCATCACTACTTACTGTTGTTTGCATGCTAGTAGGATGGTGATTCTGTTATATGAGGCTGTTTGTAAATGTGGTGTATGTGTTTCCACTTTTCAGTGCATTAGGTGTTCAGAGTATCTTATTCTGAAATTTGTGTTTGTCTTTCATACATATGCTGAATGATGATCATTGAAGGTTAGTCGACGTGTCTGTTTTGCTGAAGTTGTGCAGAGTGTTTGTAATCTTGCTTTTCAATGCCACAACGAATCATCTCAGATATGTACGAGGGCAGTTCAATAAGTAATGCAACACATTTTTTTTCTCGGCCAATTTTGGTTGAAAAAACCGGAAATTTCTTGTGGAATATTTTCAAACATTCCCGCTTCGTCTCGTATAGTTTCATTGACTTCTGACAGGTGGCGGCGCTGTACGGAGCTGTTAAAATGGCGTCTGTAACGGATGTGCGTTGCAAACAACGGGCAGTGATCGAGTTTCTTTTGGCGGAAAACCAGGACATCTCAGATATTCATAGGCGCTTGCAGAATGTCTACGGTGATCTGGCAGTGGACAAAAGCACGGTGAGTCGTTGGGCAAAGCGTGTGTCATCATCGCCGCAAGGTCAAGCAAGACTGTCTGATCTCCCGCGTGCAGGCCGGCCGTGCACAGCTGTGACTCCTGCAATGGCGGAGCGTGCGAACACACTCGTTCGAGATGATCGACGGATCACCATCAAACAACTCAGTGCTCTACTTGACATCTCTGTTAGTAGTGCTGTCACAATTGTTCACCAGTTGGGATATTCAAAGGTTTGTTCCCGCTGGGTCCCTCGTTGTCTAACCGAACACCATAAAGAGCAAAGGAGAACCATCTGTGCGGAATTGCTTGCTCGTCATGTGGCTGAGGGTGACAATTTCTTGTCAAAGATCGTTACAGGCGATGAAACATGGGTTCATCACTTCGAACCTGAAACAAAACGGCAATCAATGGAGTGGCGCCACACCCACTCCCCTACCAAGAAAAAGTTTAAAGCCATACCCTCAGCCGGTAAAGTCATGGTTACAGTCTTCTGGGACGCTGAAGAGGTTATTCTGTTCGATGTCCTTCCCCATGGTCAAACGATCAACTCTGAAGTGTATTGTGCAACTCTTCAGAAATTGAAGAAACGACTTCAGCGTGTTCGTAGGCACAAAAATCTGAACGAACTTCTTCTTCTTCATGACAACGCAAGACCTCACACAAGTCTTCGCACCCGAGAGGAGCTCACAAAACTTCAGTGGACTGTTCTTCCTCATGCACCCTACAGCCCCGATCTCGCACCGTCGGATTTCCATATGTTTGGCCCAATGGAGGACGCAATCCGTGGGAGGCACTACGCGGATGATGAAGAAGTTATTGATGCAGTACGACGTTGGCTCCGACATCGACCAGTGGAATGGTACTGTGCAGGCATACAGACCCTCATTTCAAGGTGGCGTAAGGCCGTAGCATTGAATGGAGATTACGTTGAAAAATAGTGTTGTGTAGCTAAAAGATTGGGGAATAACCTGGTGTATTTCAATGCTGAATAAAACAACCCCTGTTTCAGAAAAAAAATGTGTTGCATTACTTATTGAACTGCCCTCGTAATTGAACATTTTCTCTTCATTTCATATATTCATAAAAATTGTCTTGTTATTACAGTAACTAAGGAAAGAGTGTACAGCACTTGCCACATTATTTTTTAGATGTATTTAGATTAGACTGGATTCCTAGGCCACATGGTTCTGACCAGTACTAACAGAGAGGAGAGGATACACTGATGTTACTGGGCGACCTCTAGTGGCAGCATCTGACATAATACTTATTCTGTAGGGCCTAATGGAAATAGTTTACCTATTCCTAGCACTGACCTGTTATTTGTCAGATGTGTGTCCAAGACGTGATCAAAAAGTAATGGGAATTTTTGTTTCTCTTAAAGAATCGTTATTTGTTTGTCGACATTAACTTTGTCTCCTCAAACATAACACACTTGTATCAGTGCTATTAACAGTCTGGGGAGCACTTCCGGAACACACTTCTCATTGTGGTGTTCAGCTCCTTGAGCAATTTATATCATCAGTGGTGGCAAAGCAATGCCCTTTCATGGTTCTTTTCAGCCTGAGGAGTAGAGAGAAGTGTCAAGAAGCTGTGTCCGGCAGATACTGTGGCTGAAGAAACTTTATGGTTTTTGGTGGCTCCATAATAGTGTGGTCTGTGTTTACATGAATGAGCACTGATGCACGAGCAGGAACATTATGATAATGCAATTTCCATGAGTGGTTTTGCCACAATTCTGGTTGTTTCCTTTGGATTCCTTCATGCAAATGGTGCATAGCTTCCAAATAGTATTTGTTATTGACTGTACAACTGTAAGGCAGGAACTAATGATGCGCTATCCCACTGTAATTGAAGAATACAGTGAGAAGAACCTTCACACATGATCGATCTTGTCGAACTTTTTTCGGTTTTGGCTCTACATGCAATTTCCATTGCAAAGAGTGGGCCTTGGTTTTGATGTCGTACACATATTTTGCCCCTTGTTAAAACCTTCTTCAGAAGTTCTGGATTGTTGTTGACTTCTTCCAGAGCAATGTGTGTGTGATCCCGTTTCTGGTTGAAGTCCAACGATTTTGGAACAAACTTTGCTGCTCCACATTTCATGCCCAAAACATATGAAAAAATTGCTTGGCATGAGCTGAATGATATGCCAATGCCATCAGCAACTTATTATTGATGATTTTACAGAACTGTTTTCTTTACTTCTTCCACATTGTCATGGATAATTGATATTCTAGGGCACCAGGGGTGGTCATCATGTTCAGTATCTTCTCGACCCTCTTTGAAATGTTTGTACCACTCATAAATTCATGTCTTGCTCATAGTAGATTTACCGAAAGCTACAGTCAACATTTCGAATGGTGTGCTGCACTTAATTCCTCCATCTTTTTTGAAAGTAAAATTTTGCCGAGCACTTGAAAACACATATAACCTTTTCAGTTGTCAGCAATAAAGTAAATATTCAAAACAGATGAAAATGCAAACATACCTCAAAAACATGTGTACCAACAGACAAAAGAAATTTAAAAATCAGATGTGTAAAGCATGTGAAATCAAAAATTCTCGTTACTTTTTGATCACACCTCGTATCTGTGTAGTCTGGATGACTGAATTCTCTCTTCCTTTTGGTAGAGAAAAGAATAGATTGGGCAAGGCTACAAACGGCGGACAAGGTACTCGGACAAGTGTTCCTTGTCCTTCCAACAGATAGCTTCCTCTAAGCCTAGGATTTGAAGGCCATGCTCTTCTCCCCAGTGTAGGTTATTTGGTTTTATATGTGTCTTATCAGTACTGGCCTGCAATTCTGTCTCTCAATTTCATAGTTTTCTTGGAAGAATTTTCATTTTTGATTCCACTGACTGTTGTTGCTGGTGTGTTATGGAATGAAAGGGACAGGGTGAAACTCAGTTTTGGCACTTGGCCTTATGGAAGAAAGAACCTAAATTTTCTGCCTTCTCAAAGGACTTCTGTAGATTTCAGAATGAATCTTTCACTGTGCAGTGAAGTGTTTGAAACTTCTCAGCAGATTAAAACTATGTAATGTACTGGGGCCTTGCCTTCGACATTCAGTAACTTTTGGAGGCAAGATCTGGATTTGGGTTTCAGTCTGGCACACAGTTTTAATCTGTGTTCTGTAGATATCCATTTACCTATAACCACCTAATAGATTAGTTTGTCTTCATTTGATTTTAGTGTCATCCCTAACCTACCTGTGTACATGTTCACATATAAAGTACTTTATCAAAAAATATGCTTCTTCCACAGGTGAAGGACCCAGCTGAGTTGGCCTTTGCTCAGAATGCTCTTTTCAGCAGACACCCTGTAATGAAGACTTGGCCTCCAGGTAACACTCAAACTGATATCTATGTAAATAAAAATATAAATATATTAGAGGGAAACATTCCACGTGGGAAAAAAATATATCTAAAAACAAAGATGATGTGACTTACCAAACGAAAGCGCTGGCACGTCGATAGACACACAAACATACACACAAAATTCTAGCTTTCGCAACAAACGGTTGCCTCATCAGGAAAGAGGGAAGGAGAGGGAAAGACGAAAGGATTTGGGTTTTAAGGGAGAGGGTAAGGAGTCATTCCAATCCCGGGAGCGGAAAGACTTACCTGAGGGGGGAAAAAAGGACGGGTATACACTCTCTCTCATGCGCACGCGCCCACACACACACACACACACATACAGAGGACAGTGTACTTTTAGAAAGAGCAAACTCTTGAGTTTTACATGGTTCCCACTAGGTAGCAACAGAAAACATTTTGGGTTCTACGTTTTGCGCAGTGCAGGTCAATAATAACTGCACATAGCGTTAGACGATGGCTTGAACAATTCCGAGAAACAGGTTGTTTGTATAAAGGCAAATCACCGGGCTGTTCCCAAGAGTCTGACACAGACAGAAAACTGATGGAGGAAGCACATATCTCAATATGCTTGAGAACTTTATTTTCCCACAGTTGGAGACTGATTCGAACGACTTCATTTACCAACAGGATTGGGCACTGTCCCACTGGCACCAGCAAGTGTGGGAATTTTTAAATTAAAGGATTACTGAATGACCATATGATTCAGCCTTACATTACTGGCCTCCAAGGTTATCGGACCTGACTGTATGTGATTATTTCTTGTGGAGGTTTATAAAGACTCTGCGTATGTGCCTCCGTTACCAACAAAAATCAATAATTATGCAGTCAGTCTAAAGTTTATCTTAGACTGCAAATGATCATAATACTTTGCAAAAATTTCAACTTTGTCACCTCCTGAAGTTTATTTTATCGGATTCATTTGTTTACAGGTATTTCAGTTGTGTTTGAACCAAACAAGCTGCATGTTTTATTGCATATTTTGCCACCAAGGATTCATGGCTGGACTGTTTTGTTGCAGATCATCACTTCTATGTTGCAAAGATGAAGATTGAGCAAATTGTGGTTCTCGATTACTTTGGTGGACCAAAATTTGTTGATGTGAAGACATACCTGCATACTCCTCCAGCAGCTGGACCCCTGCCGGGAATGTAGAATAGTATACTCCCTAGGACAAAATGAATCTCGTGCAGATTTATATGTGCTGTACCATAACTGTTAGTCCTGTGAGGAACTGATCATTGAAATAAAGTGCCATACAATTTTTGCAGTTCTTTAACACACGTAAACTGGAGTTAAGTGTTAAAAATTATGATACATGTACGCTATTTTGAGTATGAGCTGATTCTCTTGAACTTCCTGCTGTTTTATTACAGTTTTCAGGAAAATGTTATATTTTACTGTGGAAGAGTGTAAATGTTTTTGTTTTGATAGTGAATGATTGGAGGCAACAGTAAATATGTGATTTTACTATAAACAATGTGTTCTCCAAACACATTGTGCTGGGCTGTGCAAATACTATGTTGTAATTATTGTGCTTTGATAAACATTTCCATATAAAATACAAATGTAATGTTGGAATTGTAATTAAGTTTATATTTTGTGATTAAAGTCTATTCTTGTTACCAAGTTGTTTTGTTGATTTCAATAAAAAAAGGCTCTGAGCACTATGGGACTTAACTTCTGAGGTCATCAGTCCCCTAGAACTTACAACTACTTAAACCTAACTAACCTAAGGACGCCACACACATCCATGCCCGAGGCAGGATTCAAACCTGCGACCGTAGCGGTCACGCGGTTCCAGACTGTAGCGCCTAGAACTGCTCGGCCACCCCGGCTGGCTTGATTTCAATCAGTCTTGTGCTAAACAAATTGAAATAACAGAAATGAGATCTGCTGATGTATCAGAGTCTTAACAGAATTTCAACGTACCTTCCAACGCTCTACACATACTATCTTCAGAAGAAATCTTTTTCTTCGGAAAGTAGCAACCGGTACATGTGATTTGGAATTAATGTATTTTTATAAATCGTTCCATCAGATAGTAAGAGCTTTGTTTGTGAAAGGTAAAGATCTGTCATGTGCTTTCAAGGTACTGCAACATCTGGTTCCCATAACCCTCCTGGCCTCTGCATTCTTTAGTCACTGTCCTTCACCCACCTATCCTCTTCTCTGTTTCCACTCCAGCACTACACAGCCCTTAATTCCACCACACTACCGTATTTACTCGAATCTAAGCCGCACTTTTTTTACAGTTTTTATAATCCAAAAAACCGCCTGCGGCTTAGAATCGAGTGCAAAGTAAGTGGAAGTTCTGAAAAATGTTGGTAGGTGTCGCCACAACTAACTTCTGCCGTCAAATATATGTCGCGCTACACAGGGATGCTTTGCAGGCACAAAGATAAATACTGGCGCCAAAACCTCTGCGCCGGTAAATAAATTAAAAGGTAGAAGAATGTAAACATTATGCCATGTATTCTTTCGTGTTTGCTGCTATTTCATTTAAATCCTGTCTGCCTAATAAACTACGAAACTAGAACAGCAAACATGGAAGAATATACATATCATGTCATGTTTATATCCGTATTATTCTTATACTGAATAGTGATACAGTCAGAAACTAAGCACGGCAACTGACTAGATTTTTAAATCTAAGATGACCCTAATTTCTGTGCAGAATGTAATGTACTAAAGAGTCGTCTGCAAAGATTTTCAAATGGAGAAAAATTTTCGCTAATCTCTCATTCAGAACATCTTTATCATACGCAGTCTATTATTTGGTTCTTGTTGATCATTATCAAAGAAAGCAGCAGTTTAAGTAACAACAAATAGCAGACTCGCGCCATTGTTTTGCTTATTAGACAATTCCTCTCTTTTTTTCTTTTTTTTTTTTTTTTTTTATTGTAAGCTTCAGTAGCACGCACAAAAGCAAGCCACGCCGCGAGCGGCAACAGATCGTAAACACGCATTATCAGAATGTAACCAACAATGCATGATACAGTACAATAATGCATTTTCAGCTTAGAGTGACAAATACCTATAACAAAGAGAACGGCACTTATCAGATCGAAGCAATATAAGCAATCAATTCAAACCAGACGAAGCATGCGAAAAAGGAAGGGTACCTGTATAAATACGGACGGAGCGCCTCACACATAGCAATGGCTACCTGGTAAAGCTTAACTGTTAAGCTTACGACTCGAACCAAACTACTGTAGCTGTATCTTCATCCATTCAAGCTCAATTGTGTTTCACGTTACAATGGACCAACTGTTTTCCAATTTGGAGGGGCAGTCTAAAACTTTTCTCTCGTCTTGAATTTTGAGTCTCAAATTTCAGGAGCGTCTTAGATTCGGGAAAAATTTTTTTCCTTGATTTTGAGTCTCATTTTTCGGGTGCAGCTTAGATTCGAGTGCGGCGTAGATTCGAGTAAATACGGTATACTCTCGCCAGCTCATCCATATATGCTCCCTCAAGCAGCACTCACTGTCCCTCACCTCACCCTGATATCTCTCCCCCTTCCTGCCGCAGCCTCTACCTTACCCCCAACAACCAGACTGCTTCTCCTATCATGCGCTGTTGCTCACAGTCTGGCCTCAGCAGCCAAAGACTGTGTGTATTGTCTAAGCTTTTGGCCAAAAGCTTACTTGCTTAGCAGTCTTTTCATTGTGCATTTCTGCGACTCAACATCTCCACTATATGGTGAGTAGCAATCTATCCTTTTCATAATATTGTCATTATTTTATTGAAACAGAAAAGTGATTACATTGCAGCACTTGTCTAATACTGTCATGTCGTGACAAAGTTTAGAGGAAGTATACAACATCTAAAGGGGTTCAGGTTAGTATACTGCTTTTGAGTTATGAGGTGTAACTGCAGAAAGACCAACTTCCAGTGACGGAAGTGACTGATCGGTGCCAAACACGGTTGTAGGGCACCTAACGGATGTGCAGATTTTGGGTCGTGATAAGGGTACTTGTAGGAGAATCAAGGAACTCGAGGGTCTGAATAATACTTCTTTATTGCATGCAGACTAAACTGCTACACTGAAGGTTATTTCTACACGTGAGATAAAACAAACGGCTCAACTGTTGTTACAACAGAAGTCAGTGTCGAAGTGCCAGGTTGAGAGCTACCAGAAGCAGCAATCACTAAAGTGCGCGTCATTTATGACGGCGGCCGTGTTTAGGTTTGTTCTGATGTCACAAAACACAGTCAGCCAATGAACAGAGAACGACGTTGCCAGAGCTCAACTGCAGTGCAGAGCACGGACGAGTGTCTTCAGTTTTAGAAACGTTCAGTCAAAAATAAAGTAATTGAACAAAAGCAATGTCTTAATAGCAGACTTTCTTTTATAGAAAGTTTGGAAAAAGCATTCTTTATACCAATTGCTTCATATTCTATTAATTAATTAAACCAAACAAGCAATAAGCCTCCTAATTCAGGCGATGGCAAGGAAGGGTGGTTGTATCATTCTCACTAACCGCTTTTTCGCAATAAAGAACAGCGGTAATTGTTTATTTCCTATTGTACTTCGACGAAACGTGAGTAATTCATAGTCATACCAACAGTGTTTGTCGGTATTTTGTGTTTTATTTTAAAGTCCTCTGAGTGACTTTTTGAACAAGCAGCGGTAGCATAGTGTATGGCTGCTAAGCGAAAGGTTCTGAGTTCTAATCTTGCTCGGTGCTTAATATTTTCTTTGTTTAAAAACAATATCGAAGTGTCTTACTTCATGAATTTTATTCGTTTGAATGTAATTTTTTTGAAATTTCTAGTGGCAACTAAAATTGACCATATGGAAAGTATATGCTATGGACTTTCACCTCTGCAAACTCTTCAAAATTTCGTGCAATGGTTTACTACATCTAATGGTGCACAATAACTGCGTTGAACTTCAAACCAAAATTGAGCCATTTATGGGGGGAAGGTATCAGTCAAGAAGATGTGTAAAAATCAAATTTTTGGGCCAATTAGTTTAGGTGAAATCGAATGATAAACTGTGTCAAAACAGTCTAAACACCATGTGTCTGCACAGGCGAGCAGTACAATGATGACAAAATCGCGGAATGCGGGGAGCACGTCTCTGTAGCTGCAAAAGGGTTAATGCGGCCCTGGTAGCTTTACTTCATAAACTGCGCGCTCCCCCCTAAATGTAAGTTTGCGAACTATACTATGGCGCTGCTTCTCTTGGCGCGTACAACTGGCAATGCAGCAATCTCCCGCGTCTGGGCGGGCATGCGCGAACCGCCAAGATAAAAGAATTGAACTATAGCAGTGTCTTAAAATGCAAACATATACAAGCCTCACTTCAAGCGAGAAAATGGGCGCAACTCGGATCCTATTTGAGGCTAGTGTTGAACAACACGGAGTTGGAGATCTGATTGAAGACCACCTCGACAAAAGAAATCTAGGTTTTTAAAGAGCGCTGATGGCACTACGCTTCTCTTCGCCTTCCTTACATCTAGGCCCTGTCGACCTTCCATTCACGGACGTCACTAAATTCTTGGGTCTTATGTTTGACAGAAAACTGTGCTGGTCCTCCCACATTTCCTATCTTTCGGCTCGCTGTCTGCGAACCCTCAACACCCTCCATATCCTGAATGGTACCTCCTGTGGAGCGGAACGAGTGGTCCTTCTCTGCCTCTATCGCGCCTTAGTGCGCTCGAAATTGGACTATGGAAGCATAGTTTACTCATCTGCTCGGCCATCTATTCTTCGGCATCTCGACTCCGTGGATTACGTTTAGTGTCTGGAGCTTTTTACACCAGCCCTGTGGAAAGCCTTTATGCCGAGACTGCTGAACCTCTGCTGTCCAATCGGCAAGCTGTCCATCTGAGTCGTTATGCTAGCCATCTGTCTTCTATGCCTGCTAATCTGGTCCATGA
This sequence comes from Schistocerca serialis cubense, assembly GCF_023864345.2. Classification (NCBI taxonomy): domain Eukaryota; kingdom Metazoa; phylum Arthropoda; class Insecta; order Orthoptera; family Acrididae; genus Schistocerca; species Schistocerca serialis. The sequence continues at coordinate 91,831,815 of NC_064649.1, forward strand.
CATTTTTTTCGATGCCTCCTTGGATTTAGGGTATGCAGGCCGCCCATCCTCCCTACTACCACCGGGAGTCCGCTTCTGTCAACTGCTACATTCTCTTTCCTTCCACTTTCCTAAGACTTTCTTGACAACTTGGGGTACAGCACCGCCTTGGCTCCGGCCACGGACCTTCCTGCTCCGTGACCTTTGTCGGTTTCCCAAGGACGGTACCCCTTCTCTTGTTTATCGTCGGGCATTTGCTGCTCTATGCGCACAAATGAAGGATGCCACATTTATTTACACTGATCGCTCAAAAATTTCGTTTGGTGTTGGGAGTACCTATATTGTTGGTGACACCCCAAATCGATTTTGGCTTCTAGACCAGTGTTCGCACTTGCTACACTCGGGGGGGGGGAGGGGCATCTCTGTGACATTCCTCTGGATCCCAGGACATGGTGTCTGTGGAAATGAGGTGGCCGATATAGCGGCCAAGGCTGCAGTCTCTTCTCCAGCCTGCCGTTTGCATGATTCCCTTCGCCAATCTACGGAGTGTTTTATGTCATCGTGTTGCTCTTTTATGGCAAGCACATTGGTCGACACTTCCCAATAATAAATTGCGGGACGTAAAAGCTCTTCCCTGTGCTTGGACCTCTTCCTCCCAAACTAGTCGTCGGGAGGAGGTAATTTTTACTAGACTCCGGATAGGGCACTGTCTTTTTAGCCATCAACATCTTTTAAGGGGCAATCCTCCCCCACTCTGTCACCACTGCTCACAACTGTGGATGGTGAGACATCTTTTACTTGAGTGCCCCTATTTTACTCTGTTACACGCCCGTCTGCAGCTGTCGCCTGATATATCTTCCATTTTAGCAGATGACATGTCCTCAGCCGATCGTGTTCTCCAGTTTATTAGTGCGAGTGAGATGATGTCAGTCATTTGACACTCATTTTGAGGACAAACAACCCCTCTTCTGTAGTGGTTTTTTAAGCTTTCCTTCTGTTTTTAGTTACCCCACTTTTTGAATTTCGCTCCCATTGCTGCCGGTTTCGAGTTTCGTTTTTTTACCTTTTCCTAAGTCACAGACTGGGCACTAATGACCGTAGCAGTTTTGCGCCCTAAAACAGTAACAAAACAAAAACTATGCTTCTCCCTGTCTGCAGTGGGCCTGCCAACTCTGCTGTTACTTTAGTCATCAATTAATTTGACATAAGGTTTGCACCTCCATAGTGCCTCCAGCAAACCACATTGGGGTCCTTCCCATTCCCTAGATGCTACTCTGTAGATGGGTGTTCCTGGCCTTTACACTAACAAACTCCTTGCTTGACAGCAGCAGCATCCAGCTAAAAGCTAAAACATCACTGGCCTTCCTTGTAAGTCTAACAACAACAGTGACTTATGTTTCTTTGCACTGCCTGGAAGGTTGAGACTTCTCTCTTGCGAGTTGGGGCCACTATAATAGAAATTTTATCTATTTCCCATCTCAGTCTAACTTTTATCAATCCACTGACATTGCAGTTCTCAGGAGCAAGGACCATGGTTGCTGCATACGAGGGTGAGATATGGATTGTTCCTGCTGCATTGGCCACGCTAACAGGTGGCAGCAACAGGTAGGGTATAAGCCAACCCTTAAATTAATGATATTGGATCAGGTCATAAACATAACAACCCTGCACTGATGTGGGACAAAGCCACAAGAAAAAAAAAAAGATTTGTAATGTTGTTAAGTAGCAGTAAGTTTCTTATGGTAACTACAAAAACACGTTCAGTTTATTTTTTACTTAACTAGTGAGCATGTGTGATGCCTCCACAGACCGAGCACTGCTGAGTACCCAGCTACTAACTGTAGATGACCCAAAGGCCATCACTCCTCAGAAGTGCCCACGTCTTGGGATGTTTCACTTGTTGTAAAATTATGATGGTGATTTTTCTATTAGAGTTGACAGACACTGTAAGGTTGTCTGATGTTCTAAAGTAGTTGTGGAGGAATGATCAGATCTACTTCAGAGTGAATAAAACCCAATGTCAGCTACAAACTCACAATTTTTATTTCTGTGAAGTTAGAGAAAAACTCAGCTGAAGATTATCATAGATCCATTAATAGTATGAAAGTTAGTTCCACTTACTGCTTAAAAGCTCCCAACCACCATGGAGTCTGGAAACATCGATCACATGAAACCCAAATTGAATTTTTCCCACATCACATACTGAAAGCTTCGGATCAAGGCAGTCAGGTAGGTGCAGTATTCCTCGATTTCTGAAAAGCATTCAGTTCAGTACCACTCCTAGGCTTATTGTTAAAAATATGATCATATGAAGCACCACGTACAATTTGTGACTGTACTGATGAGTTTTTGATAGGGAGGACACAGCATGTTATCTTGGATAGTGTATCATCAGATGTAGAAGTAACATTGGATATGCCCCAGGGAAGTGTGTTGGGTCCCTTGCTGTTTGTGTTGTATATTAATGACCTTGCAGACAATATTAATAGCAACCTCATGCATTTTGCAGATGATGCTGTTATCTATAATGAAGTAGTGTCTGAAAGAAGCTGTATAAATATTCACTCAGATTTTGATAAGATTTCAAAATGGTGCAAAGATTGGAAACTTGCTTTAAATGTCAAAAATATAAAACAGTGCAATTCACAAAATGGAAAAAAATGTATCCTAGGACTATAAATCATTGAGTCATTGTTGGAATAGGCCAACCCATACAAATACCTGGTTGTACCACTTTGTGGGATATGAAATGGAATGTTCACATTGGCCGAGTTGTGGGTGAAACAGGTGGTAGACTTCGGTTCATTGGTAGAATACTGGGGAAGTGCAATCAGTACTTACCAAGGAGATTGCTTAAAAATCACTTGTGTAACAGGTTCTAGAATATTGCTCATGTATGTGGGACATGTACCAAACAGGATTAACATAAATATTGAATGTAGAAGGCAGCACAAATGGTCACAGGTCCGTTTGAACCTAGGAAAGTGTCACAGAGATACTGAAGAAACTAAACTGGCAGACTCTTGAAGATAGATGTACGAGGTCAGTTCAAAACATTCTGGAACATTCGTGATTTTGCACCAATGGTGTGTTGGACGGAATGCAGTTGGCATCCCTGCACACGCTTGTGTTTAATGTACAACTTCCAGAAGTTTCATTGTTGTATTTCTGTTACCAATTATTCTGTGTTTCATTGGGTAGAACATTGTGTTGCACAGTTTGAGAATTTGGAGACAGGAGAGTTAGAGAAACAATGCGTCTGCATTAAATTTTCCATGAAACTCAAGAAAATCTTTACAGAGACACACACCAAGTGATGCAAGAAGCCTGCGGTGATAAGTGCTTAAGCTGTACTCAGTGCATACCAATCGAAGACAGACCGTCCGAGAGATTGCAGAAGAATGTAACATTTCAGTTGGATCATGTCACGAAATCCTGAAACAGCATCTTGGAATGTATTGTGTTGCCACCAAGTTCGTCCGATTACTCATGAGTCAAGACCAGAAATACCTTCACCTTGCAATCTGTGAAGAGCCTTGGGATTTCGCAAATAAGAACTAGATGTAGCTTAAGAGAATCATAAGTGGTGGTGAGACATGGTCCACAGTTATGATGAGACCAAGGTTCATTCTTCACAATGTGTTGGGAAAGGTCCATCAAGACCAAAACAAGCTCATCAGGTCAGGTGAAATGTCAAAGCTATGTTGACAGTTTTCTTTGACTTTGAAGGATTAGTTCATTATGAATTTGTGCCAGGGGGCAAACTGTTAATAAATGGTACTATCAGAACGTTGCTAGACAGTTCATGCCTCTTGCATCACGAGAACACACCCGTACATTCATCCCTGTTGGTGCGTAACTTTTGCACAAAAAACGAAATCAGTGAGCTGCCTCATCATCTATACTTTCCAGACCTAGCCCCTGCAGACTGTTTTTTATTTCCAAAGTTGGAAACCCTGTTGAAAGGATGTTCATTTGCAATGATAGACAAGATAAAAGAACATTTGCAGATAGCGCTTCACTCGACTCAGCAACAGAAGTACCAATACTGCTTCCAGAATGGAAACGGCACTGGGAGCAGTGTATCGATTGTTTAGGAGAGTATTTCAAAGGAGACCATGCACAAGTAAAAGAAAAATTTTGTGGACAAACTTCTGGAATTTTTTGAACAGACCTTGTAAACTGTCCTGAGGAAGTCTACTAATAAACTTTCAAGAACTGGCTTTAAATGATGACTATGAATACACTACAACCCCCTATGTATCACTCACATAGGGATCGTGATAAGATTGCAGTAATTACTGCATGCAGAGGGGCATTCAAACAATCATTCTTCCTGCATTCCATACGGAAATGTAAGAAAAAGCAGCCATAATAACTGGTACAATGGGATGTACTCTGCCATACACTTTGTGGTGGTTTGCAGAGTGTAGTTGCAGAGAAGACTTTGGAATATTTTGGCAGGAAGGGGAGAATATTTTGAAGTGAGGAATGTATTATGTTACCATGAATTTATGAAAGATTTTAACATATATACATTCTGTACTGAACTAAACTAGGTATTTGATTTAATTGGCAGTAGAGGAAGTTGAAGCATTTGATCTTTTTCATCATCCTTGCTTTTATTTCTACCATTTATTTTTCCTCTGACATAGATAAATGAAACTGCAACACAAGTTTGAAATTAAATTCAACAAGTAGTTCACTGTTACCAGTCACTGTTTATCTCCTCAATGCATTTCAAAGGTTTAAACCACCATCAGGTGGATTTACATTTGCTAGTATAACATTTGTGTGTGTGTGTGTGTGTGTGTGTGTGTGTGTGTGTGTGTGTGTTTGTTGTGTTACAATTTTTTGGAGGAACTTGTAGCACTGTCTAGTGGAGAAACAAAACACTATTTCAGAGCATGGTTTTGGGTTTCTTTTGACAAAAAATTAGATACACTAATGGTAAAAATAAAATAAGTAAAATAAAGTACCTCCACTGGTCACAGGTTCCCTTCACTGACGTAACAGATCACATGTATCCTGTCATGTCTTGTAAACAAATATGGCACTGGAAACCTAAAATGTTTGCATTTAAATTTTGGAATTTATTTCCAAACCAGAGAAGTGAGATTGGACAGAAATAGAGATTACATAGAATTAAATTATTGAGCTTATGTGATGACAAAGACTGTTTTATTGGGTTTATAGTCAGATAAATAATTAAAAATAAAATTTTAACACTGCAATCTACAGGCTGAAGAATGATCGCTGGTATGTGTATGAGCAAGCTCTGTTGTCAGTGAAACTTCATATTGACAATCTATGTAAGCAATATGCAGGAGGCAGAAGATTTTTAGGTTCTGAAATGGACATTGGTCCTTGGAATTTTCTGAGTAGTTTTTGAAGAAGTTTTACAGATGTGTGCTACTTGAGATATGTCAATACATCAGCTGCACTTTCTTGTGACACAAACAGTCTTGCCATTGTTGTGGTCTTCAGTCCCAAGACTGGTTTCATGCAGCTCTCCATGCTACTCTGTACTGAAATGAAATGTCGTGTGGCTAGGGCCTCCCGTCGGGTAGACCATTCACCTGGTGCAAGTCTTCTGAGTTGACGCCACTTAGGTGACTTGCGCGTCGATGGGTATGAAATGATGATTAGGACAACACAACACCCAGTCCCTGAGCGGAGAAAATCTCAGACCCAGCCGGGAATCGAACCCGGGCCTTTAGGATTGACAGTCCGTCGCGCTGACCACTCAGCTACCGGGGGCGGACCATGAAAGCTTCATTATCTCCGAATAAATTCTACAATCTACATCCTCCTGAATCTGCTTACTGCTTCGTCTCTCGATCTCCCTCTACATTTGCTACTCCCACACTTCCCTCCAATATTAAATTGCTGATCCCTTAATGTCTCAAATGTGTCCCATCAATCAGTTCTTTATTTAGTCAAGTTGTGCTACAAATTTCTTGTCTACCCAGTTCCATTTAGTACCTACCCATTAGTCACATGATTTACACATCTAATCTTCAGCATTCTCCTGTAGCACCATATTTTGAAAGCTTCTATTCTCTCCTTATCTAAGCTGTTTATTGTTCATGTTTCACTTCCATACACAGCTACAGTCCAAACAAATATCTTCATAAAACACTTAGTCTATATTCGTTGTTAATAAATTACTCTTCTTCAGAAACACTTTCCTTGACATTAACAGTCTACATTTTATATCCTCCCCCTTCAGTCATGATCAGTTATTTAGCTGCCCAAATAGCAAAACCTATGTACTACTTAAGTGTCTCGTTTCCTAATCTAATTCCCTAAGCATTACCTGATTTAATTCATTTGCATTCCATTACCATTGTTTTGCTTTTGTTGATGAACATCTCATGTTGTCCTTTCAAGACACTGTCCATTCCATTCAACTACTCTTTTCATTCCCTATGATCCGAACACCTCCAGGGGCAACAATGAACATGGATAAGGGCTTGTTTGATGGTCACAAATTCAGCAGTGAAGACACTGCATCCATTCGGAAAGGAGTGTAGTTCACTGCATCTTTAACGTATGTATCCTAAACCAGTACATCTGTAACTGTTGAGCTGTCAGTGTACACCACACTTCCAAACCTGGAAATGCTATGAGGACAGCCAGGTCAACTGAATCATCCAGTCCAGAGGATAACTCGAGACAGATCCAAGGTTGGTGTACATGCCATGGATGCGTACAATTGCTCTCTGACAAGATCCAACAGTAGGGGAAGTTGGAGTTCGGAGCAGAGACACTGTAGTCAAACTGCAATTGTGACCCCAGTCCTTGGTCTCTACTGTTGTAGGTGGTCCTACCACTAAGAAAATGGGCACGGTAGTTTGGATGGTCAGAAGAGCAGCGAACATTGTATGTATAGCATAATTCTGTAGCTGTTGGTGCCTGTTCCATAGTGGAGGGACCCTAGCCTCCATGAGTAGGCTGTCCACATGGCCAGTTCAAAAGGCTCGTGTTGCAAGTTGTGCCCAACAGTGGTGTATCAGGTCCAGTGACTGTGTGTTGAGGGCGATGCTGAACCATATGCCAGACTCCCATAATCGAGACGGGACAGGATCAGTGCTTTCTAAAGCTGTAGGAGGGTAGTGAGACCTGCACCCCAGTTGGTGTTACTGAGACAGCAAAGTATCAAGTTGTAGACAGCACCTTTGCTTAAGTTGGCGAGGATGGGAAGCCATGTAAACTGGGCATCAAAGACCAGTCCAAAAAAATGATAATTCTCCACCACACTGATAATAATTGATAGTCGAGGGAAACTTCTGACTGGAGATGAACAGTATTTAGCGGCAGAAGGGCACAATGTGGGTCTTGGCGATGGAAAACTGAAAGCTATGGGTGAAGGACCATGACAGCACCTTTCGAATGGCACCCTGCAGTCAGCGTTCAACACCACCTATATTACAGAAGCAAAAATTGTAAGCATACAAGGAGAGTGATACTGAAGGTCCCACACTTGCTGCTACACCGTTGATGGCCGCTAGAAAGAGGACACTTAATATACACGCCTGTGGGGGGCCAATTTCTTGGATATATGGGGAGTACTGTGGGAAGCACCAACTCTGACACAGAAAGTACAGTGCAATGAGAAGATCTGGACAAAAAAATGGAAGTGGGACCTGGAGACCACACTTATTTAAGGTAAGCAAGGATGTGATGTCACCACGTGATGTCATACGTCTTTTGTATGTCAAAGAAGACAAGAATATGGTCTCAACATTGGTCAAAAGCTGTCCAGATGGCAGACTCCATGCAAACCAAATTATCAGCAGTACAATGGCATTTGTGATAACCATCCTCTGAGGAGCCAGAAGGCCCTGAGACTCAAGTCGACACAGCCACTGGCTCACCAAAAATTTGAGCTCCTTACAACAAACACTGGTGGGATTTACGGGGTGATAGCCACCCATCTCCAGGGGATGCTTACCCAGTTTCAGTACTGGTACTATGAGCTCTCCCACCATTGAGATGGGAACTCACACTCGCTCCAGATACTATTGAAGATGGTAAGGAGATGATGCTGACAATCTGCTGGCAGCTGTTTGAGCATTTGGCTATGGATGCCTTCTGGTCCTGTGGCTGTATCAGGGCAAAGGTAGGGCACTGAAGAATTACCACTCACTGATTGGTGTGTTATAGGGCTCCAGGTGGTGTGTAGTGACGCAAGTCCAACTGCTCAGTTTGCTGTTTGAGGGCATGAAAGGCAGGTTGGTACCTCTCAGACACAGAGACTCTACCATAACACAGAGCAAAATGTTTGGCTACAGTGTCTGGGTCCGTGAAGACAGCACACTTCAAGGAAATACCAAGTATACATGCAGAGGACTGGTATCCATAGATGCAGTTGATCTTCGCAACGAGCAACAAAATCTGTTCATACACATGCGGCTGAACTTTGAGACTTTTTGAACATTTATTGTGAATTTATTGTGAAACTGTATGAACATTGTACAACTTCCTTAGCAGTGAGCTTTGTTTTTTTCTGGTTTAATATGAATTCAAGTGCGCTATGGTATTAATCAAAGTAGATTATCTGATACATTCATACATTTTCAGTTAACGTTATTACAATCATTTTTCCAAAATTAAATTCCCCATAACTTCTGTTGAAAACTTGTGCAATTGTCTGGAATTTAAAAGACAAAGTGGGCCAAGTAGGTAATAAATTAAAAATTTTACGTAATTACATCTTTGCTTCTCTGGATGTTCTGGAAAATTACTGCAGATACACATGTGGGACATGTTTTATTAGATTCACCAGATCAACAACAACAAAAAATGGAAATCGTGCTTTACTTTAACCTTGTACAGTTTTATAATGGCTTCATATTAGCGAAGTTGCTAAATTTTAGGCAAAATCTTACTAGCCGTAACTTCATAACTAAATATTTGCTGACCTATGTTTATATGAACTTTTTCTTTAGTTTTACTTGTAGAACAACATATTAAAAATGGGTACTAAATTTAGGGCATTTTGAGAACACAAGACATTAGAAAAGCAACTGAGGTGTCAATAAGATCATGCTTTCCGAGCAAAACTTAAAAACTGAAACAAAATCAGTCTGATCGTTATGAAATGATTTGCCTAAAAGAAAGAAATAAAAACAGATTAGAGCAGCGTTTAATGTGCATTTGACTTATGCACAAAATAATGCACAGCTAGTCTGCTGTGTCATATGCATATGTAATCTACTTCATTTCTTACTTTAGACAAATCATTTCATAAAACATTTGACTGATTTTTTAAAATATGCTCCCATCATTTCAACATATTTGCAAAATCATTAATGACCTTAATTTCAATGTTCTCCAGTGTTTTATTATTCATTGGTTATAAAATTTTAGGTGTAACATATATTACAAAATTTCTATTTAGTAAAGAACACAAGACACATTATCAGAAACTCCTTCCAGAAGGGAACAAATAAAAAAAAAATTGCACTCTGCTACATACAGCCGACCTGCAGCAACCACAGCTGTTCCCGACTGAATTATACACACAGGCACTGCTGTCATCGTCTTCTTCACGAGAATAATTTAGTTTATACAAAGGCTTCTGCACTATATAACAAAGTTGGTTCACTGATACTTCATAAATAAAACAGATAGGCAGTGAAATGCCTACTTCATCTCCACATCTCCATCTGGTCCATTATATCTCAACCTCAGCACCACAGTAACAGGTGTAGTGGAGTCAGCTACTGCTACCTGCAACAAGGAAATTTTATTTGTAACAATAAAACAGAAACAACAGGGCTTAGCTCTCTTCAACAAACCAGAAATTTGTTTTAGGTCAGCGTGTCACTAACACAGAACTGAGGACAAAGATACTTTCACTTTTTGTTCTCTGTAACTTTAGATTTAGAAACAGCTTTTGACAATATTGACTGAAATATTATCTTTGACATTCTGTAGTTATCGCGGATAAAATACAGAGATCGATAGGTTATCTATGACTTTTACATAAACCAGCCTGTAGTTTTGCAACTCCTCTATATCCCGTGTTATTCAATCTGCATAATGAGCAAACACCAAAGGAAATGAAGGAGAAATTTAGAAAGATAATTCAATTTCAGGAGGAATACATTAAAGCTGAGGTTTGCCCGTGCTATTATAATCCTGTTGGAGACACCAAAGGACATGGAAGAGTAGTTTAATCGAATGGATAGTGTCTAAATGAGTTTTGCTATTTAGGTAGAATATTAACTGAGAATTGTGGAGGTTATAAAATACAGGCTGACAAAAGCAGCAAAGCTTTTATGAAAAAGAGAAACACAGTTAACAATGACAATAAATGTAAGTCTTAAGATGTCTTTTTCTGTCTAGTATATTGCCTTTCAAGGCAGTATGGAAATGAAGAGAACAGAATCATCTGAAATATGGTTCCACAGAAGAAATCTGGAGATCCAGTTGGTACATTGAATAACTGATAAGAGAGATTTTGAATCTAATCATGGAAAAAAGAAATTAAGGCACAGCTTGACTAAAAGATGGTATAGGTTGATACAGTACACCTTAAGACATTAGGGAATAGCAAATTTAGTAAAGTGTGTGTGTGTATGGGGGGGGGGGGGGGTGGAGTGGAAACTGTAGAGAGACCAAGACTTTGCTACAGCAACCAGGTTCAAATGGAAGTGTATTACAATAGTTAACACACGAGACAACGCTTGCACACGATACACTAGTAAGTAGATCTGCATAATGCACTGCCCCTATTATAATGTTGAAGTAACTACATATCAATACTGTAAAAATGTAGTCTCATGGCAGTGACACTGAATAAAATGTTCTTGGGCTTCCAGCAGTGTCAAGTGTTACGATACCTCAGAATTACAACCAAGTACTCCTTGCCCATTTGTCATGTGACATTATTGCAGGTGAGATGCACATATGGCCTTATATACTCTATCTGGCAGCTGTGATGTCACCGGTGCTTACGGAATTGCCCTATATGGCGATACATTGATTCTGTTTCCTATGTGCCCCTTCAACCCCACGATCACTGGACCCACGTTGTGATAACGTGCTGAGATGCAGGCCACCATCACTGTTCAGGCTGTTGGTAACCTTTATTATGATAGCTTCTTTAATTACACAATCCCAGAAGCTGCTAGTTTGAGCTGTGGCAGAAGTCATATCTGATCTGGTGACTGTTTTTTTAGAACATTTTCAGCTACAGCAGATTTTTCAGGGTAGCATAGGCAATAAAGCCTCTCGTGCTCCTTCCTATGTTGTTCTTCAATGTGCACAATTCATCCAATAAAAGATTGGTCATATTCACAAGGTATCTTTTAGGCCCCAGGTGCCTCAGAACACCTGGCATCTACAAGACATTGCAAGTGTGGCCAATCTTAAGTCGGATAAACAATGCATACTGGAGAACACAGAAATTAGCAAAAGACATACCAGGGCACGCTTTACAAAACTGTCACCAGACCAAATTTTACAATACCTCTGCCATGGCTCTCACTTGTGGCTTCTGGGACTGTGTAATTAAACAAGTCATCGAAATAAAGATCACAAAAACAGCTTTAACAGAGTCGGTGGCCTGTAGCTAAGTACTGCACTGGATCCAGTGAGTTTGCAAGGATGTACCTGCAGCCCACCAGCAATCATTTCACGTGACAGTTGCCAAAGAGTACTCATCAGGTTACCTTCCATTAGGAATGTGGATGCACTCAATGATGATGACACTTTCAAAATGATGGAGCACAGCAGTCATACTTTTCTTTCAGGTTTTATTAAACAAATCTACAATTTCAGCGAGTGCTTAGTCATTATCAATGCACTATTTCATAGTATCAATGCATGTCCTAGTATGCCGGTCCCTTGTTGTTTGGATTTCTGTCACAGTTCATTCAAGACTTGAGTCTTGACGTACTAGGACATGCATTGATACTATGAAATAATGTATTGATAATGGCTAGGCACTAGCCGAACCCTATATTTGCTGAATAAAACCTAGAAGGAAAGGACAACTGATTGCTATGCTCTATGTTTTAACCACTTTATGTGGCTGGAAGCTTGTAAACACTTTATTCACTATTTATTACAGGCTTGCAAAATACTTCCCAGTAAACAGCACATTCAATTACCAAACATATTTAATAAGTAAAATCTGGTTCTCTCTAAAATGTATGATGGGAAGGTGAACAGATCTTCATGCTAGCACAAAGATGATGCCAAATTAGTTTTCCTTTATGTCAGTGCAATAAATGAAGTGCCACTTGAGTCCTAGGAATAATTTTGTTTCTACACTTTTTTTGACATATCACTCATCCCAAATATCTTTACCAGGACAAAATAATTGCACAGGTTGTCAGTGGGGTGGGGAGTAGAGGAATCACTTGATTCCACGAGTGACAGGTATAGTTTGTGCTGCAGCTATTGTTCATGCACACTACTGAATGCCTACATAGCTCTAATTTCTGCCTACTTCTGAGCTGGAGGTGAATTTCTGAATACATTTCAGATTTAAATTTTTTGTCACACGCTACAAAACCCGCTCGCTCACTCACTCTCCACAATTAATAGAAAGGACAACAACAAACTAGTAATATTAACCCTTCATTTGGCAGTGTTGCTCTCAAGCAACATCAGATTTACATTGGCCTTATGGGACAACAAATACTTCCCAGTGTCTTTTACTCATATTGTTGCCTCCAGGCAACGTTCCTTTACACATTGCAAATGCCAGTTGTTGTAATAGTTCAAGGTTTTCCACACGAGATGGCAGTTTGTGCAGTGGTGTTACAGAGATCTCATGTGAGCAACAGGGGTGTCTTATTTTGGTTCTGAGAGAGTGGATTTCAATAAATTGGCAGTAATCTTAGCAGATTTTCTTCAAGAAATACCCAGAGGTGAGTTTACAGGAGAAATATTTCAATATAATATTGTTTTGAATTACGTAAATAGTATAAAACTTTTATGTTGCCTGTGAGCAACATTGCCCATAGTTGGGACATATGCCATTAGTATATTACATATGCTTACAGTGGATATTCAAAACAATAAAACCGTGACACTTGCAAGCTCATTTTGTGGTGTCCAATCACTCTCAGCAGTAAAATGATGGGACAGCAATGAAAAAAGAAGAATTGAAGTGTCCTGTCTCAGTATTGTACGTCAGTACAACAAGCATATGGGAGGAGTTGATCTTGCTGGTATGCTGATAGAGCTCTACAGAGTACCAATCTGAGTGTTGTAAATGTCTGGCTGATATTTCGAAAAGAACCTCTGGACAAGAAGACCTCACTGAAGTCATTCAGGGCAGATATTGCCAATGGTTTGATGTTTTCAGGGAAAGGGAAAGTAGGAAGGCCCTCAATAGACATAACACCACCACAAAAGAAGAGGAGGAAGCCAACAGCTCCGACTGTTACACAAGATGTCCGATTTGATAATATAGAGCACTGGCCTGTATACAGTCCCAAGGCCATTGTTATTGCGCTTTGTTCCAAAGAGAAACTGTTTCCAAAAATTCCATTGCAAGAAGAACTAGAAGGGAAAATGAAACAGTTCTATTGCACAGCAGGAATGCATAAATGTGTTTATAAATTAAATTATTCACGTACAGGAAACCTTTTGCTTGAGGTTATTGGCAAACACTTTTTTTCTATAATATGTATAAATGTGGTCTATTGCTGGCAATGTTGCTTATAAGCAACATTTCATAATTTTCATAATTTTTGTCAAAAATTTCTAAAACTGACTGAATTGTATTTCTTTAAGCATAACAAATAAATATAAGCACTGAAAAAAATTTTTTTTGTTTTTATTTTCACCATTTGCCAAATAAAGGGTTAAAGAATACGATATACGAAACTTAAAATAGTTTATTGAGACAGGTTTGCCTTACTACACTGAAAGCAGGATCTGCATTTATGAGAGACAGTGTAACTCACCTCATGACCGTTCTCCAAACCAAGTTCCCCAAGTGTCTTTGTAAGGTTCACTCGTGTCTTCTCCTCGATGCTGGCGACAGTTGGCATGTACAGTGTTCGATTCTTCCCGTCGACCATAGCTGTCAGGCCAGGATTTTTCATCTGTAAGGCTGGGTCGTCGCGGAGTATTGTAATGAGGCCTTCCAGTTTTACGTCTGGACCCTGAAATACAACATATTAAGTAAAATGATACTGTGTTTCACAATGGTTGGCATCAAATGTACTACACTGCAAAGAATCTAAAGCAGCTGTCCAGCACTGTCACCTACAGGTTATGTGGCAATACTGGACTTGACTCATACAGCTGCTGAAGGCACAGTTAAGGTTCACCTCAATCAACTGGATGCCAAAATATGTGGCACGGTAACATTGCCAACAAGCAGACCTAATCACTTGATTCATTTCAAATAATTGAAGTTGCAACTGTTTCTCTAACAAGCAGTCCATACAAGCAAAACAACCGCAACTTTACCTGCCGTTTCTTGTACTTTAGATAACTGGGCTATGCACGGATCTGTTCAAAAAGATTAGCTCAATAACCTTGTAGGGTTGAGCCACACAGGTCTGCTTTCGTGCACAGCAGCTATCTTTCTCCAAACAATACCCAGTAGCCATAATCCATCAGTAAAGATACCTACGTAGTGGCAGGAAATGCGAATTAATGAAATACACAGAAATAATAAATAATTAATAAAAGGGTCGTGTTCTAATGTCTGTAATTGATGTAGAAGACAGAATTGTGATGAATAAGATTTATTGAAGAAAGTTAGTCTCAGATACACAGAAAGTGGTCCTGATATATCTCATTAAAATAAAGATAGAAAATAACCTTATCAAAGGGAGTAAAGTTGTGTTGAGGGCGTTAGGGTGTTACAAGAATGGTAGCAGAATGCCCAAGCTAAGTGGTCATCCAAGGCTAACAAAAACCCCATCTAGATCAACATACATAATCCGCAAGCCACTGTACAGTGTGTCATGGTGTGTACTCTGTACCACTACTAATCATTTTCTTTCCCGTTCTACTCACAGATCGAGAGAGGGAAAAATGACTGTCTATATGCCTCCTTATAAGCCCTAATTTCTTTTATCTTCTCTTTGTGGTCCTTATACAAAATGTATGCTAGTGGCAGTAGGATCGTTCTACAGTCAGCTCCAAATAAATTAAGCCCATTCGTGATCACAATACACATCTCATCATCTCAAATAATTAAAAGTTCAGCATCACGATTCACAAAACATACAAAATACAAAGAGTAATAACTCACATTCTGTTCTCAACTCCATAAGGCAATCAGAAAAAGTTAAAGTTTTGCACTGGAGCACATTTTGACCTCGTGAAAATAAAGTCCCTCCAAAAGTTAAAGTAATGTAGCGGATGTCACCACAAAGAATCTATCGCCAACTTGACTGAAAATCACTATGTCAGTGGCAGGTCTGCCTTCTTCAGTAAAAGCTTTTTCATGAAAACATTTAAGATTAGGCATAACTACGACTTATGAATATCAAATAACTGTACCCAGTCACTTCTACAGATTTTTTGACTACATGTTTCAGATGGTTATTTGCAATTATAAGGGCAATTTTTAGGTATGCAGAGAGACTGTTAATGCAATTGTTGGCAATGGTGTTGCAATTTGTGCTTCCCCTCTCAGACGAACATGCACACACCTCTCTGCCATGCTCTGTTTCGGCTTGTCATTTGTCGAGAATGGAGTCCCTGTCGAACACTCCTGCCAACTGCAATGTTTGCGCAGTCATTCGATTTTTGAACAAAAAGGCATTAATCCCATTGAAATTCATTGCCAATTCATGAAAATGCGTAGGGGCAGTCTGTGGTGTCACCGCCAGACACCACACTTGCTAGGTGGTAGCTTTTAAATCGGCCGCGGTCCGCTAGTATACGTCAGACCCGCGTGTCGCCACTATCAATGATTGCAGACCGAGCGCCGCCACACGGCAGGTCTAGAGAGACTTACTAGCACTCGCCCCAGTTGTACAGCCGACTTTGCTAGGAAAGGTTCACTGAGAATTACGCTCTCATTTGCCGAGACGATAGTTAGCATAGCCTTCAGCTAAGTCAATTGCTACGACCTAGCAAGGCGCCATTTATCCTTTGCTATGTATCTAATGAAGCATGTACAGTAACAAGACCAATGTTCACCAATTGTGGATTAAAGTTAAGTATTCCAGCAGCTACATACTTTTCTTTATAGCATTCATTATGTATCCTGTTTCAGACCTCACGCCAGCCTGCGTGAGTTTAAGCGCATGTCTTTCGGTTACCCGTCACTGTGGATTGGCTGTCTTGCCAGTCCACAACACAGTTGTGCACGGATTTCAAAAATATTTGCAAGTGGTGTAGAGAGTTCACAGCTGATCGTACTACGCTTCACAACAAAGAAAGGAGCTCTAGGCTGCTAATTTCCGATGAGGCAGTCGCACAGGTTCAGGAAATTTTCATAAGGATTGAAGGATCACTCTAGAAGCTCTCAACCTTTGGGTTCCTGAGGATTCCCGAAACACAATCCACACTATTTTAACGGAAAAGCTGCAATATCTGAAGGTATATGAAAGACTGGTACTGCATACGCTGGCAAAAGACCATGAACAGCAAGAGGTTGATACTTTCTGTGAATTTCTTCATTGTTATGCAGATGAAAAGAACAACTTCTTAGACTCTACTATTACAAATGACTAAACCTGGGCATTCCATTTAACACCCGAGACAAATCAACAGTCATGCGAGTGGCGATATCCCTCTTAACCTGCACCTCAAATATCTGAACAATGCATCTGCTGGTAAAGTGGTGGCAACCGTGTTTTCGGATCAGAAGGGGGCCATCACTGTTTGGCTTTCTGCCTTCTGAGACAACAACAAACGTTGATTAGCACTGTGAAACACTGAAAAAACTCAGGAAAATTCAGAGCTAGAGAAGAGAAATGTTGAACAAAGGTGTAAGCATTCTCCACAACGAATTCCCTTACACCATTCATCAAACTGTTGATCTCTTGCAAAACTTTGGTTGGAATTTCATCACCCGTCCATTGTACAGTCCGGAGATGGCACTGAGTGACTACTGCCTGTTCCCCAAGTTGAACGAACATTTCTTGTTTCAAAATTTCACTGACAGGGAACAGCAGCTTTATTTAAATTCCCTACAGCGTTTATTAATGGTTCTGTCAACAGCTGCAGTTATTTATTAGGGGACTAGTTTTGAAACCTTATAGGTTCATTTTCAAGCCTGGTCCATTGAGGTTACAGTATGTAGTTATCAGTGAACAGTAAATACAAAATGGTATTACAAAAAAAAGCTCAAATGCGAGTGGTAACACGTGCTCTATAAATGTTAGCAGGATGAATGCCACAATCCACAATGCCTGTTACCAAGTCAAAATCAAACCAGAGGTCAACATAGCCAATAGCACCAGCAAACTTTTGATGGCACTAGTGTCGCACCTCACGTACAAGTGCGTCCCCAGCCAATGGGAGTGTCGCGCTTTAAAATGGGGATGGGTCTAAGCACCTTTATTAAAGCCGACATCAATACAGTGAATGACAGCAACAAATGTACAGGTATTACACAAATACAAATACTAGAGTGATGTATACCTGTCACGTAGTTCAACAGAAGACAAGCATTTCATGTTCAAGGGTGCATCAACAGCAAATAGACACATCAAATTAAAATATGGGACATTGCAGCACCTTTATTTACCAGTCACATGTAATATTTGCTCCACTGCAACTTTTGTATTGTACATACAGACAGTTGCCTTCCAAAAGCCTACATACATATAGTTTACATACATAAAACATTTAAAAACATTACAATTGTTTGACTAATAAGTTTTGTAAAACACAGTTAAATAATCCTAATAAAATTGTCTCATAGCACTGAGTAGTTACAGCACCACGTCATGCATGACTACTTTGAAATCGCCTTGTGCACTCACAGTGCCTATCTATTCATGCGAGCTCTGTGGTGAATTACAGAAGACAAGTACTAAAATACAGACACTAAAGCATTTTACATTATTCCAAACAATTTTGCATCATTGGTCATGCATGTTGCACGAACAATGTTTTCCGTATAGTGCCTCTATGATCATGCCACACTTCAGATACACACATCATAACCCGAGATAATTTACTAACTCGACATGCCAATCCAATTACAGATGCACTTAAATGCTCACCTATGAAACATTGTTTCACATTTAAACATCCTGATCCAACAAGTTTACTGGCTCAATACGCGTCTCTAATTACAGATTACAAATGATACAATATCCACTAAAAAGCACTCATGTGAAACACTGTGCTATGCGTCACACAGTGTGCAGTACTTTGCTGTTTATTCGCTGTGAGGTAAAAATAAAATGTCCACATGTTGGTACATACACGAGTAGGACGTGAAGTGCTTACATTACAGTGATCTTGTCAATGTGCATGGTATGAAGCAGCTCAAGAAATCACAAAAACAGAAGTCACTAAAAGTAAATTATGTCAGCTCATAGGTGGTGTGATCATAGAGACACTGTATGGAAAAGGCTGTTCATGCAGCATGCATGACCAGCAACGAAAAATTGCGTGGAATTATGTAAAAGACCGAGTGAGGTGGCGCAGTGGTTAGCACACTGAACTCTCATTTGGGAGGACAACGGCTCAATCCTGCGTCCGGCCATCCTAATTTAGGTTTTCCGTGATATCCCTAAATCGCTCCAGGCAAATGCCAGGACGGTTCCTTTGAAAGGGCACAGTCGACTTCCTTCCCCGTCCTTCCCTATTCTGATGAGACCGATGATCTCACTGTTTGGTCTCTTCCCCCAAACAACCTGACCCGATTATGTAAAATACTTGAGTATCCATATTTCAGTACTCATCCTCTGTAATTCGAAACAGGACTTGCATGAACAGATGGACCTGTGTGTACAGTACAACGCGATTTCAAGGTGGTTGCACATGATGTGATGCAGTAATAATTCGGTGCTATGAGACATTGTTTTAGTAGGGCTGCATAACTGTCTTTCACAAAACGTTTTAATCAAACGATTATATTGTTTTGAAACTTTTTATGTATGTAAACTATATGTATGTAGGCATTTGGAACACAACCACCTATATGTACAATGTAAAATTTTTAATCGAGCAACAAGTAAGATTTGTTTCATTGTACTTTATATTACATGTGACTGGTTAATAAAGGCACTGTGATGCCCCTATTTTAATTTGGTGTGTCTATTGGATGTACACTTTAACATGAAATGCTTGCCTTGTGTTCAAATATGTGACGGGTATATGTCACTCTAGTAGCTGTGTAGTACCTGTACATTTGTTGTTGTTATTCACTGTACTAATGTCAGGTTTAATAAAGGTGTTTAGATGCAACCCCATTTTAAAATGCGACACACCCACTGGCTGGGGGAATGCGCTTTTACATGAGGCGTGATGCTAGCACCATTGTAAGTTTCCGGGTGCTGTTTGCTATGTTGACCTATGGTTTAATTTTGACTAACAGGCACTGTGGATTGTGGCATTCATTCTGCCAACATTTACAGAGCATGGGTTTCCACACAATGTTTATGATTAAGATCAGGCACTGTCATTGCAGGTATGTTTGCATTCCAATAATCAATTTGTTACCTTTAGACTTTTTATTGTAATACCATTTTTGTATTCACTGTTTTTGTGGCCTCATTGAGCCAGGCTTGAAAATGAACCTCTAAGGGTTCGAAATTTTTCACCTTATAGATAACTGCAACTGTTGACAGAATGCTTTAAGGAATGAACATTGTCTGGATGGAGGTTGTGCGCCAATAAAAGATGAGGTCTAAAACATCCTGCAGGGTATGACAGCGATCTGGTAATACATGAGAATTGTAAAAGCTGCCACAGTGTTTACAAAAGACGCATCGACTGAAATAGAAATTTTGCAGAAAGATAAAGTGTTCTCCAGCCCTTACAGTACTTTAACTATTATAGAAAATAATCTAAAAATATAGGAGACCTTAATTTTGGGATTGCCCTTGTAACAAAACTTAACCAACCTGTATGTATAATTTTTCCTAGGCAACCTGTGGCACAGGCTAAGTTTCAGTTTAGAAAAAGTGAAGAGCATAATGTAACAGTTTGGAAACCCAGCCCGTGACCACTAAAAGAGTGTCACTCATATAGCCTGGCCGCCCATGGACAGCTAATCTGTCAGTGATGACAATTCCCCTACCCAGTATGCTGAAGGTCTCACAAAAGGCCTTCCCAGCCAGCCACTACATTCCGAAACTAGTCAACAAGAAGATTTCCCATGCCATATCCTCACATACCCCATATCTCTCCACAAATCAGCTGGAAAGGAGTACCTCCAAGTCACTCAGTATCACACCAGACTTGGGCAACTGAACCTTCTTGACTATCATTGTGCCCAGAAATGAGGGACATCCTGCTCATGATCCTTCCCACTCTTCCTTAAGTGGTATTCCACTACCCATCAACCTAAATAACATCCTGGTCCACCCCTATGCCACCCTCAACCCCTTACCACAGGGGTCGTATCACTATGGAAGACCCAGATGCAAGACTTACCCCAGCCACCCACCTAGCACTTCCTACTCCAGTCCTGTTACAGGATTATCCAATCCCATTAGAGGCCAGGCCACCTGTGAAAGCAGCTACACCGTATGCCAACTATGCTGCAACCACTACACAGTTTTTCATGTCGGTATGACAGACAACTGGCTGTCCATCAGAATGTGTGGTCGCCATCACACTGTGGCCAAGAACAAAGTTGGCCACATGCAGCTCACCACATCATGCTGCTTCACAAACCGGGCCATCAGGATCCTCCCATGTGTCTCCAGCTTTTCTGAACTACACACATGTGAGTTATCCTTGGAATACATCATTCACACCTGTAACCCTTCTGACCTCAATCTTCACTAACCTAGTGTCCCCACAGCCTCCATGACAACTCTTACCCCACCCTAGTCCACCTACCAAAATACAATCTCTGCATTGTGTATTCACCCAGAACAATATAGAGGCACAGGCATGTGTGTATTTTTGTGCTGTAGCTCGACAGATTTATTCTGAAAGCTAGAATAGTTTTCTTTCTTTTTCGTGCGTGCATCTGTTGACGAATCAACAATTCCGCTATTCAGCGAGTGGTCCTTTACTTCTACATTACATACATCGAAGTTAAATCTGATTTTTTGTTACCTCAAAGACAAAGAAACTAGCAGTAAAGTAGAAAAGGAGTACAATTACTACACCAATAAAAATACAGCCCCCCCCCCCCCACTCACCTCAATATCAATAACTCTGGGCACTTGACTACAAGCGAGGCAATCTTCTTTCTTCTCCGCCTCATACGTATACGTGTAAATGCCATCGGCATCATTAAACACCATGTAGTTGTCCATGGGAACACAACAGCTCGTAGCCAGCTTGAAGGCTTCTGTGGCACATGCCGCAGCCACCACAGCATTCGTAGATGCCACTGCAGGTATTATGTTCTTCACAACACCCTGCAACAAAGTAAAACTTTACCTTAGTGCATCATCAAATTCATGTTATACTTTTGACGACCATACTACAAAAGTTATTACAACAAAAATAATCAATTATTGACTATATAATGTAAATGGATGGACAAAAAAATCTACTCACCAAGCAGCGGCAGGGTAACACACACACACACACACACACACACACACACACACACACACACACACACACACACAAGGATTTAACTTTTACACGCTTTCAGAGCCAGTAGCGCCTTCTGTCAGAAGAGTTGAAGGAGAAGGAAGAGGGGTGAAGGAAAATAACTGGAGAGGCTTAGGGAAAGGGATACAGTTCAGAAAAGTCGCCCAGAACACTGATCAGGGAAGGTTTACCAGGCGGGATGAGAAGGGAAAACTGATTGTTGGGGACTGCACCAGATGAAATTTGAAGATCTGGGAGCTTAGATGTGGAAGACAGAGATTACTGCTAAAATTTCATGTACGAGTTAATAAGAGTTAGGAACCAAGTGCATTGTATGTAACAAGGGTGGGAGGGGATGGCGAAAAATAGAAATGTAAAAAAATGAAAGACGTAGAAAGCTAAAATGGAGTGAAAAAAGTAGTCACTGTGAAGAAATGCTGGGATAGAAGGAATTAATGTAAATTAAGGCCCAGTGGGTGGCGAGAACCATGGACATGTTGCAGTGCTTGTTCCCACCAGTGGAGTTCTGAGAAACTGGTGTCTGGAGGAAGAATCCAAATGGCATACGATCCAAATAAATGATCGGAAAAAAAAATAGGGAAAGTCATGAAAGGATTCTTCCCCCAGACACCAGTTTTTCAGAAGACACACATTATTTCGGTAGAGAATGTTGGTCTCAATTCAGTTTGTAGATGTATGTATAGCTAGCTCATTATATATGGATGTCTGAATAAAATGCACAGTGTCAGGAATTGGGGTGTACATTACCCGGTAGCTGCACCAGAGGCTCATCCAAAGGGTGTGGGAACCCACAATAAAGGGAGGGCTGTCAGTAAAGCCAGTACTACACAATACATCTAAAAAAACAAGCTGTGATTTGAGCAGACAGTTTATCTGCCAGGGAGAAATAGAAACTGTTCTATCCTGCCATGGACCTGTACATATGTGGTAGAAGAGGGGCATGATCAGAACACACCATTTCAAGTGGACTTTCTGGTATTTTTTCACTTGCGGTACGCAGGAGAGACATACATGAACTCTTGAGAATTTATTTTTGGCTACTGCTCAAGATATTCGACACATTTATCAGTAACTTTTTATAAATACAGTAAATAATAATAATAATACTAATATTAATGTGGGACTGACAGGCCTTGTGCAAGTCTTTCAATTGGACGCCACTTCAGTAACTTGCGTGTCTCTAGCCTACCCCAGTTACCAAACCAGGGAAAGGAGAGCTAAGGTTAATGTGGAACATAAACCATGTGTCATTTCTGGTAATTACTCACCCCATACAGTAATAACATAAATGAAAATTCTCTTTTTTTGAATTGGCGTTGAGAAAAGCTGTATATTTAATGATAGCTTCTTATTGTAGCTGTACCATTATAAGGTATGTCCACAAACGTTTAGCTCCGAGTTTACGTCTTCTATGTATATGTACATATAATTTTGCTTTTGATGTTTTTATGTATCACATTAATTGGTTGAAGTGTGAAATAGCTTCCCTCATTACTGTGCCACTTGTGCAAATCGCACCATATATGATCGACAGCAGTTTTTCAAAACAAAGTATGTCCATTCTGACAAAGTTCCTAAATTCCTGTGGATCTTAGGGCTCAAGTGTTTCATTAACAGGGAGTGTAAGTCCCTGCCTTCATGCCTTTTTCCCAGTTAGTGTTTAACACAAGTCCTACTCCTGACATTACATTGTCATTCTGCCATTCTAACAACGAAGGCGGACAACATCATGGCAAATACTGCATAGGTAATAGCAGCCTCCGTGTCAAACACTGAAATGTAAACACAGATAATCATTTGTTAGAACTAGGATAACAAAATTATCACATTAGTCCATAACTGTGTGTGACTGTAACATAATTTCATTCTAGCTCCATAAAATAACAATAACTGCTTAATAAATATGACTCTAGACCTCATAGAAGTCTCAATATCAGTAAATACCAAATGTGGCTATGTAGACTTTCCCAGCATATTAGTATATCAAATTCTAGTCAGGTTTCCAGCCGGATCAAACTATCATCAGAGCACAATGTTTCAGTGGTCCACCTGACAGCCACATCAGGTGAGAAAAGCTAAGCTGCTCTCACCGATAACTGAGTCCACTCGCAAATGATTGTACCTTTATATGCATCAGAAGTACAACAGCACATGCGCTAAATACAGCGCACAAGCACTCAATCATTCCTGCTGCCCCTGGCGCAAAAAATGTTGCAGTGCCTCCCGTGGTGAATACTATTAAAAATGATATAGTGTTACAAATGATTATTCATAGCCAACCGATTCAGATGCTGTCGTTTCTTAATACCTGATAAAACAGGATTCCACGTTTTACTTAGCAGATATCCATTATATTATCTGCTAGTCTGATTTCGACAGATTCTTTTAAAACACAATCCCAGTACCGTGAAGCATTTGCAACTACTTGCATTTCATTGTATAGCATCCTATGTCCCTCTGTAAGGCAATGCTCAGCCACCGCAGATTTATCTGGTTGTAATAATCATGTATGGCGATGATGTTCAATACCCCTGTCGTTGACGGTCCGAATAGTTTGGCCAATGTAAATTTTTCTGCACTCACATGGTATTTTGTAAACGCCAGACTACCTCAAACCTAAATCATCTTTGACAGAGCCAAGAAGTGCTCAAATCGTAGCTAGCAGACGAGAAACATCTCATCTCATATTTCTTCAAAAGTCTATCTATCTTGGCGGACACATTCCCAGCATAAGGAAGAAAAGCCACAGACCTAAAGGTATCTTCAGAAGGTTCAGGTAGGTGTCCAAACTCAAAAGCACGTCGAATTTGTTGGTCCGTATAGCCGTTATTATCGAACATGTCCTTAAGATGTTGCAGCTCCTGTGGTAAATTCTCAGCATCCGAGAAAGCATATGCTTGTTTAACCAAGGTCCGAAGGACTCCTGCACGTCGAAAAGGTGGATGGCAACTGGTAGCATGTAAATACCAGTCGGAATGGGTAGGTTTCATGTTAACACTGTGTCCAAGAGTTCCGTCATCTTTTCTATAAACTAGTACATCCAAAAATGTAATATTCCCTCCTTTTCAATTTCCATCATGAATTTGATGTTCGGATGAAGACAATTAAAATAGTCCAATAGCTGGTGCAAAGAGTCTATTCCATGTGACCAAACAAGAAACATCTCAAAAAACACAAAGGCTTCAAAAATATGTTTTCACGGCCATATCCTCAAAGTCCTCCATAAAAAGATTAGCGACTATGGGGGGATAAAGGACTCCCCATAGCCACACCGTCGGTTTGTTCAAAATATTTGTCATTTTGGAACATGATGGCAGAGCTTTGTCATTTACATATCAGTTTTTCATTAATTAAAATCAAAGACCCAAGTAAAAGGGACACCACATCAAAACTAACAAGTAAATCAGAGGGACCAAGGCAAAGCAATTTTAAACACTGAATAAAATCCATGGAGTTGGATACATGGTATTCACATTTACCCACATGAGGGCCAAGAGCCGATGCTAAAAATTTTGCCAAGTTGTAAATTGGTGCACCCAAATTAGAAACAAAACCTAGATTATACAGTTTGCCAAAAATCCATAAGGATGGGATCCCATTGCGCCCTATTGTTTCAGCCTAGCAGATAATATCATTAATCGTGATAATGGATACCCGTTAAGTAAAACGTGGAATCCTGTTTTATCAGGTATTAAGAAACAATGGCATCTGAATCATTTGTAACTATATATCGTTTTTAACAGTATTCACCACCGGAAGTGCTGCAACTTTTTTTTGCGCCAGGGGGCAGCAGGAAGGATTGAGCGCATGTGCACTGTATCTAGCACATGTGCTGTTGTACTTCTGATGCATATAAAGGTGCAGTCATTTGTGAGTGGAATCAGTTATCGGCGAGAGTAGTGTAGCTTTTCTCACCTGATGGTGGCGGCCAGGTGGACCGCTGAAATATTGTGCTCAGATGACAGTTTGATCTGGCTGGAAACACATCAAGAATTTGATATCTGTAAATACCTGCTGTACAAACATATCAATTTTCACTCAATGGCATAAATGAGCCTGTAATTCAGAATGTGGATCCTTGGGATTCTAGCGCAGACTTACGTGTTAGTTGTATCATGTAGTAGGGCTAACGAAAAAGTTGGCAGTTCCAAGTCAGTATGTTTGGGGCACTGGAGGAAACTTGTAAATGAAGGTGTGTCATGTAATACTGGCTTAACTGTAGGTCTTGCATACACGTTCTTTGGGAGGGGGGGTTTAAGTTCTCATAGGTCTTCAAGCTGTACCGTTGCTGACTGTCGTATTTGAAGTGGCTAATTCTATTGGAGATGGTACGGAATCAACTTTGTAAACACTGAAACCAACACACTCAGTCAGTTACAAGGCAGATATAATGTTCAACATTAGGCATAAAATGGGGCTCAACATAACTTTATGGTGAAAGAGAAGGGCAAGAGCTGTTACTTATGTTTTTCCTGGCGAAATGTTGATAGCACTAGCTGCTACATGTGAAGCAAATGCAAGAGGTGGTGCTGACAACTGTTTTAAGTACACAGTGAGAATACAACAACCACAAAACATTCTCTAGAGATGAACTTCTGTTCAACAAAAATAGTGATCAGTAACCTTTAACAATTAGTGCATCAAGGCTGTGTGGTTGGCAACAAACTAATAGCTTACACTGCAATCAAAACAGAACCTGACAGTGTGTAAATTATCCGAGGGTGCAGCACACAGAAATTTGTAGTGTGATAGTTTGGAACTGTCAAAGAATAAAGAAGGGATAGCAATAAAAGTGCCAAGCTTTGATCTGTGATGCTGTCAACAAGTTAATTATCCATGATACCTCTGAACACTGACTCTTCGGGTACCATCTTGATTGGTTTTGACAACATACAACCTAAACTTAGACTTCTAGATGACCAACAGGTCATTTTGTCATCATAAACAGCTTTCCATTGATCTATCACATTCCTCATCCCTTGCCATGAATCTTGAATCCTTGGGAGACAATTTCTTAACATGGTCTGTCAGTTCCAAAATTGCTCTACTTAATCACCTATTCCAGTAAAGCAATATTGTTATGATTTGCTTTATGAAGTTGTGGAAATTGTGCTATTTGTACAAGTTTCTTGAGAATTACATGCTGAGTCAGGCAGAGCACCTTGGACCCGAGCAAGCATGATACAGCTGACTGGCAGTAGAGATGACCCACAAGAAATCCTCTCTAGCCCCCATTCACTTTACATCTATACCAATCTTGTGATCCAGACAGGTAAGACAAGGACCCTAATCCATGCTACGTTTCAATGCCACACTTCACTGCAGTCGGTCCAGCATGCCAAAATCTATGATTAGGGTGAACTTGCAGCACTCACTACCCTCCCCCCCCCCTTCCCCCAACCTACCCATGACCATTGGGTGCACCATGCACCACCAAACTCATACTGGGCAAGGCTGCAAGAGTTTTCAAGACGAAACCCAAAGGAACAGTATACTAGCTTAACAAACAATGGGATGCTGTGCGACGAGTGCTTACAAGAGCCTTATTAGAATTGTTGAGCATGACATGATCAGATTCTCTTATGTCTGATATTATACTGCTTTTGAAGTTGCCTAGGCAATCATAAGGCAGAGGAGAATAAAAAATCCTCAATTTAGAAGCCTACATTGGAAAGAGAAATGAACACCATACAGTGTCAAAATGGAATACAATGAATATTACCTGGACAAGGCGATATGTAACACCCATTATGCCAAACTGTGCAGCACGCTCTGATGCTTTCTCACAAATCCATCCAATATGCGCTGGGTCATCCCCATCAATTGGAACATCACACCACGGGGACTCTCGCGGCCACTGGATCACCTGAAAATGAAACTCTGAGCAGAAAATATAATAGCAGAATAGTTTGTTATGAAATAATTAACAGATATTCAAAATGCTTGTTACAAAATCTCAATTATCTCTAGCAGCAAATCTCTTTGAAGACTCCTGTGGGTTAAACAGGAAAGCAAGGTGAATGCTTACATAGCTGCATAGTCAAAATTGTTACACACATGTAAGATAAAAATGATAACCGAAGATTAATACTAACTATCATCCAAGCGAACTTTTATGTGAGACTGCATACCAAAAATGTTACATACAATATAAAATACAAACTATGTGAAGAAAACTAACTGTATTTTATAACTTTCGTTTTCTATAGTGAGAATAAAAACGAATTTTCTTCCATCTGTAGCATAGTAAATACACAACTTTTTTTAATCACTCAATATGTGGGCAAAATAAAATTCTGCACTATAGCAGGCTATTGTCATCAGCTTCTACTACTGGCAATTTCCAATGCTCTCTTGTAAAGTTTATTTATGTCCCCCTTTCCTTGTAACGAAAAGATGCAGTCCACAGTTGCATAATGCAAGTACTGAAAGAGATAAATAGATTACCATATTTGGAAACGACATGGGAGTCGCATGCTCCCTGAAGAACACTTAATTAGGATTAAACAGGAGTCCCACATTTTACTGTATTATGGCCTACACAAAAGACGAGAAAATTTTGCAAGCAAGCAAAAACTGTACAAAATACTACTTTGGGATGAAGTTACACAATAGAACCACTATATTAAAATAAAAATTCCCTTTATTTGCGTTAAATGTCACGTACAATACTCACTTACCTTCACATATTCAATACAATGCTCTGGCAGACGCGGTGTGTTTGCAATTGTACAAAGTGGGTATGTCACTTGTGGGGGAAAGAGATCCAGAGTGCATTCGATGCAAGCGGTAACACCGGGTAGTATCACTCTAGCATTGCCCTTAAAGCCTTCTGTGCCACCGTCAACCATTGGCACAATTGATGTTCGATCTAACTCCCCGTCCTCATACTGAAGCAATGATATCAACATACCATTTATCCACCGACGAGCGACTATTGAATCGAGGCCACAGACAACTAAGTGAAAGGATCTATAAAACGATTCGTCGAAATCTTGAATCTTACAGAAATGTGGCGTCACACGGCAACCGGGGATCCGGTTGTTTATGAAGTCTGCTGCAACTTCTGCCTTCGATTTTCCTATATCTTTTCTTCGGAACAGAAACTGTCTGTTAAGGTTAGAAAGTTCAATTGTGTCCATATCTATCACGTGTATGTCTTTAAATCCCATAAGAGCCAAGTCTTTCAGTAATTCACAACCTAATCCGCCGGCACCTATAACCAATATCTTGCATGTACTCATTAAAAAATTTAATGTTTCCGATGACGGTTCGAAATCAGGGTGACAAAAAGGCCCCGACCTCTCCAACACTTTTCTCAAATGACTCCATCTACGCTGCATCCCGTCTCCGTCACCACCACTCATTATTAAATATATGAAGTTGACGGCCCAAACAATTACACCTCCATAACCACACAGCGGGCAGAGATGTGATACACTGTCAATGACGTACATCTTATCTTTGTATTATTTTCGTGTCAGAATCGCACGCAAAATGGCTATGAAGTGGTTTTCAGCAAGATAACATAAAAGTTTCTGGGAATATTTATTTCCTATTTTAATAATTGATTTAAAATAAATAAAACTTCCGGAGTTTGATGTGACGTAGCAGCAGGAAAAGTGGCGAATTGAATGGTGAAAAGTGTACTGACAACCAAACAACAGCAAAATAATCTACTCTATGCTGATTACCATAGACCATACGCTGATAACCACTGATTTAATGGCTTCAGCTAGTTCAGTAGCATTAGGTATGAGTTATTTGTGAAGCAAGAATTTGTGCGAAACAATGCTGGTGAATAAACTCTCATCTGTGCACACCCGCTAGCAAAAGGAAGGCATTTTCATTAAATTGCATCTATAAGATGTTTCTCAAGCGAAAGAAGCATGCAAAATAGCATATTCCAGCCCTGCTGTTCGTTAGATTCGTTTTTGAGACATGAATTATTCTAACGCTAATGAACAACTGCACGCTACCTAACCGAGGCATCACTTTTAAAATTTGAAGGTACACGTTTTTGTTTTTATACCGTCCTCTATTTATGTAAGATTACTCTACTTGTAGTGTAGTATTTAGAAGCTAACTCATTTGATACTTTTATGGATGATTTTTGTTTTCTTGATTAACAGTGAAACTTTCAATTAAATTTCGAGTTTACTACGTCCTTGCTAAGAGTGTGTGTGAAACGTATCTCAGAACGTTCAAGATTTTCGTATAAAGTACAACGAAAAATTTGCAGAAAATATTTGTGTCAACGTATGTCTTGTGGGATTTCATACTTCCATCATCCTTCAGCCATACAATAATTTAACGGATGTCTGGTTTGTGCTGATTTACACGAAAGGTTTTTTATAAGGCGATATGAAACGGTGTTTCTCTCACACACACACACGCACAGAAACTCCGGAGTTTGGAACGTCACTTTAAATACGCCATCTTGAAGATGGTGACAAGTGAAGTTATTCATAGGGATAAGCTCAGTAGTATGCTCCAGGCGAAAGTCCTTCTCTCAAATATCTACAGGAGTTAACACGACTGCGCATCTTTTAACCGAAGGACGCTGAAAAAGAAAAATGGGAACTACATATGTGAGGTATGGAGATGGGTATCTCGTAGACACAGTTTGGAGACGTCCAGTACGCTAGTAAGAGCAAGATAACAGGAGAGATACTGAGAAATAATTAATTTCAAATATGCCAAGTACGAAAGTCATTTTCGAATGTAAAATCAGTTTTAATTATTTTTGAGGCACCTGTCCGGCTCTATACAAAACCGAGGAGACGTACGTGAGATGCCAAGCCAGTTCACGGTATTTTATTAGAAGTATTCATTGAGATATATGGCAACTGGAGGCACTACAAGCACTGCAACATACGTGTTACATTCTGAAGAGTACAAGTTCAAAATTTTTATGTTATGTGCTTGGCTGCTATTTACTACACACCAAAGGTACAGCAGAAAATTTTTTTTCATCAGTTCGGCTTTGTTTTTATTTTTAGATTAAAGTTAGCCAAGATTCTGATAGGTGACAAGTTCCGTAAATATAATATTGCCTTTACAGGTATGATATTAATCTTGTAACCAAATATTGTTGTATTGTGTAGAGCAGTCATTATTTAGTGATGTGTAAATACACACACAGCAG
Organism: Schistocerca serialis cubense; assembly: GCF_023864345.2. Taxonomy (NCBI): domain Eukaryota; kingdom Metazoa; phylum Arthropoda; class Insecta; order Orthoptera; family Acrididae; genus Schistocerca; species Schistocerca serialis. The sequence continues at coordinate 91,862,638 of NC_064649.1, forward strand.
TTTTTAAGTAGGATTTTAATTAGCTTCAAAAGTAACTTTAATTCCCCAAGGGCGCAAATGAATTTTGTTCAGATGACTGTTTGTTATCTGTAAAGACAACGTGGTACCATGCACAATTTTGATTATGCTGAGTCTTCATGACTTGGATATAAAATCAAAGATAGCTACACAGCAGCTGAACCATACATTTTCGACAAATTGCCAGCAGCCATTAAAGACCTGGTTTCAGATAAAGCACAGTTTAAACAGAGCTTCAAAGACGTTTTGGTAAGAACTCCTTCTACTCCATAAGTGAATATCTTATCAGGGACTGTTAGGCTATCTTAAGTAAAAATGTTTGTTAGATTTCAGTTTTGATAGCACTTGGTCACAATAGCCAAGATAAGGTATTTTGTGTATGATAAATTTATTAAAGGTGCATAACGGTATTTCATTCGGATAATGTATTAATTCTGTAAATATTAGCAGTGCCAGTTTAATGTATTCATATATCTTGACAATCTCCAAACAAATGATCGAGGAAGTGAGTAATATATTCAGATGTTCTGTTTTTTATGTTATACTTCCCGACATGTTCCATTCTCGCGAGAATTATTCTATTTTTGGGCCAATGAACGAAAACTGAATCTAATCTAATCTTAAATCTAAATCAATCTGCATTAAACGGGTTAAAAATGTACGACCGATGCTGCCCTTCCTCCTATTTTGAATAAATTTTCCACACTCATGTTCAGAAAAAACAGAACACCTTGAATGACTAGAGATATGACGTTCATATTCACAGTAAATGTATATTAGTATGTTCAGCAGAAATGATTAGCATTTGAACCATGTCAGCCCGCGACTCTCGAAAGTCGATTGTGAGGAGAAATGAGCTGGCAGTGTCTAGAATGCTAATTAGCAAGGTGTAAAATGGGTCGAAGCTTTCTTCAAAAACCATTTTTGAATGATCAGGTGTAGTTTTGAACCTTTATTGAGACTAATAGGCACTTCTCTTCAGAAAAAATATTCGCTAATGCGGGATGCTATTGCTGCTTGTCTAAAGTTGCAAGTTACCTTAGGGATCTTGCTTCAGGCAATTCATTTGCCTCACTGTAATATACTTATTATAGGTTGTATGAAAAAAAGTTAAACCCCATGCATAGAAATAGAAACAACTGCATTTAAGGTGTCTTACTTAAAATAAAGATTCTAAATTTGCAACAACCTGCCTCATATGGTATTGCATTACACTGTGCAAATTTGGGTGACTGCTGCTGAGCATTACAATGCTTTTTTGGTGCACCAGAACTGTTGATGCATATAAATTCACACATACAGGATACTGTTGTAACAAGCAGCACTTAAGTTTGCATAAATAGTATGTACCTCTGTAATTCTTTTAACAAGGAAGAGGGCACGTGTCTAGTATATATTACCTTAAAATATCTGCTACTTTCACATATTGAAATTATAAAAGAAAATGGTTAAATGATTTTTGGTAATATTTGCTTATGTGACCCATACTATACTACACACTTTCATCACTTTGTGGTACATTTTCCCTCGTTTCGTTTACAGTATCTCTTATTGCTTCTACCTACATATTTCTTTCTTTATAAGGTTGGTTGGTTGGTTTGTGCGATTAAAGGGACCAAACAGCTATGGTCATTGGTCCCTGTCTTTATAAGTACCACGAGCATAGTGAATGCATTATTGTGGCCAAGATAGATACGAAGCCCACACCTACAACAGTAGTACAAGTTTATATGCCAACTAGCTCTGCAGATGACGAAGAAATTGAAGAAATGTATGATGAAATAAAAGAAATTATTCAGATAGTGAAGGGAGACGAAAATTTAATAGTCATGGGTGACTGGAATTCGAGTGTAGGAAAAGGGAGAGAAGGAAACGTAGTAGGTGAATATGGATTGGGGCTAAGAAATGAAAGAGGAAGCCGCCTGATAGAATTTTGCACGGAGCACAACATAATCATAGCTAACACTTGGTTTAAGAATCATGAAAGAAGGTTGTATACATGGAAGAACCCTGGAGATACTAAAAGGTATCAGATAGATTATATAATGGTAAGACAGAGATTTAGGAACCAGGTTTTAAATTGTAAGACATTTCCAGGGGCAGATGTGGACTCTGACCACAATATATTGGTTATGACTTGTAGATTAAAACTGAAGAAATTGCAAAAAGGTGGGAATTTAAGGAGATGGGACCTGGATAAACTGAAAGAACCAGAGGTTGTACAGAGTTTCAGGGAGAGCATAAGGGAACAATTGACAGTAATGGGGGAAAGAAATACAGTAGAAGAAGAATGGGTAGTTTTGAGGGATGAAGTAGTGAAGGCAGCAGAGGATCAAGTAAGTAAAAAGACGAGGGCTGGTAGAAATCCGTGGGTAACAGAAGAAATATTAAATTTAATTGATGAAAGGAGAAAATATAAAAATGCAGTAAATGAAGCAGGCAAAAAGGAATACAAACGTCTCAAAAATGAGATCGACAGGAAGTGCAAAATGGCTAAGCAGGGATGGCTAGAGGACAAATGTAAGGATGTAGAGGCTTATCTCACTAGGGGTAAGTTAGATACTGCCTACAGGAAAATTAAAGAGACCTTTGGAGGTAAGAGAACGACTTGTATGAATATCAAGAGCTCAGATGGAAACCCAGTTCTAAGCAAAGAAGGGAAAGCAGAAAGGTGGAAGGAGTATATAGAGGGTCTATACAAGGGCGATGTGCTTGAGGACAATATTATGGAAATGGAAGAGGATGTAGATGAAGATGAAATGGGAGATACGATACTGCGTGAAGAGTTTGACAGAGCACTGAAAGACCTGAGTCGAAACAAGGCCCCCGGAGTAGACAACATTCCATTGGAACTACTGACGGCCTTGGGAGAGCCAGTCCTGACAAAAATCTACCATCTGGTGAGCAAGATGTATGAAACAGGCAAAATACCCTCAGACTTCAAGAAGAACATAATAATTCCAATCCCAAAGAAAGCAGGTGTTGACAAATATCAGTTTAATAAGTCACAGCTGCAGAATACTAACACAAATTCTTTACAGACGAATGGAAAAACTAGTAGAAGTTAACCTCGGGGAAGATCAGTTTGGATTCTGTAGAAACACTGGAGCACGTGAGGCAATACTGGCCTTACGACTTATCTTAGAAGAAAGATTAAGGAAAGGCAAACCTACGTTTCTAGCATTTGTAGACTTAGAGAAAGCTTTTGGTAATGTTGACTGGAATACTCTCTTTCAAATTCTAATGGTGGCAGGGGTAAAATATAGGGAGCGAAAGGCTATTTACAATTTGTACAGAAACCAGAAGGCAGTTATAAAAGTTGAGGGATATGAAAGGGAAGCAGTGGTTGAGAAGGGAGTAAGACAGGGTTGTAGCCTCTCCCCGATGTTATTCAATCTGTACGTTGAGCAAGCAGTAAAGGAAACAAAAGAAAAATTCGGAGTAGGTATTAAAATCCATGGAGTAGAAATAAAAACCTTAAGGTTCGCCGATGACATTGTAATTCTGTCAGAGACAGCAAAGGACTTGGAAGATCAGTTGAATGGAATGGACATTGTCTTGAAAGGAGGATATAAGATGAACATCAACAAAAGCAAAACGAGGATAATGGAATGTAGTCGAATTAAGTTGGGTGATGCTGAGTGAATTAGATTAGGAAACGAGACACTTAAAGTAGTAAAGGAGTTTTGCTATTTGGGATGCAAAATAACTGATGATGGTCGAAGTAGAGAGGATATAAAATGTAGACTGGCAATGGCAAGGAAAGCGTTTCTGAAGAAGAGAAATTTGTTAACATTGTGTATAGATTTAAGAGTCAGGAAGTCATTTCTGAAAGTATTTGTATGGAGTGTAGCCATGTATGGAAGTGAAACATGGACGATAAATAGTTTGGACAATAAGAGAATAGAAGCTTTCGAAATGTGGTGCTACAGAAGAATGCTGAAGATTAGATGGGTGGATCACATAACTAATGAGGAAGTATTGAATAGGATTGTGGAGAAGAGAAGTTTGTGGCACAACATGACCGGAAGAAGGGATCGGTTGGTAGGACATGTTCTGAGGCATCAAGGGATCACCAATTTAGTATTGGAGGGCAGCGTGGAGGGTAAAAATCGTAGAGGGAGACCAAGAGAAGAATACACTAAGCAGATTCAGAAGAATGTAGGTTGAGGTAGGTACTGGGAGATGAAGAGGCTTGCACAGGATAGAGTAGCATGGAGAGCTGCATCAAACCAGTCTCAGGACTGAAGACCACAACAACAAGTACCACGATTTATGATCCACGGACACGGTCACACAGATGTTGTTTGTAGAGTTCCAGAACTTGCACAGTATACTGCAACAGCCACTTTTTTGTCACTGCCATTGCATTTCAGATCTCAGCAACAAAATAAAATTTGCTTGATGTCAGTCAACTCTCGAACGGTCAAAAACAGACTGTATGGCATTTGGCAAGAAGGACCATTTCGCGACGACAATTAAAAAGTAGTGGGGGAATCAAAAGTACTCAACTAAATAGAACAGTCTTCAATTTTCATTTCTACGTGCGCCAGTTGCGACAACGTGCGATTTTTGATCTTTACACGTGTATCTTTATGTGTGCAGGTCGAAGTGTGCCAACAATACGTACCCGTGTTAGATGAAAATCATTGTTGCTACTTTATTATATTTGCAAAAGTCTTCCTTCTAAAATTATTCAGCTTATTCACAAAAAATGAGTTAATAACGATTAACTGTGCGAACAGTTATCATTGACCCATAATAACAACAAGGTGAAGCTGCTTTCAACATCAATGTCAATGTATTCCGGATTGATTAGGGAACACTCAAGAGCGACTCTCTTAAAGTGTTAAAGTCATTAAATGTTAATTTTGGAAAAAAATATGTTTCGCATTCGTCGCTTATGAATCTCAAAAGTTTCTTTCCTGTCACCAACAGTAATGACATAGCACAGTTATTTGCCGACCGTGACGTCGCAGGGTTGACTGCTAAAAATAAAAATACACTCATCTACTGTTTTTCGTTTTTTTCATATGGACAATAAGAGCTGTTAATAAAGGCCGATTCGCTTTTCGCACAACGGAACACTTCACGTCGCGTTAAAAATTTCCACAATTCATTTCAAATGGCGGTGTTCACACAGGCTGTCAGTGGCACGGAATGAGACGAAACGTTACTTATTGTCAAGTTTCTCAGGGAAAAATTTTTAATGTTGAAGTTGGTGGAGGGGGGGGGGGACTGTTTCGTCATCTTCTAACAACCTAAGTTAATCTAAACTGACGGAAAAAATCACAACACCGAGAAGGAGTTGTGCAACATAATCGAAAGCCGGTAGGAGCGTTTCTACATCTGTAAGATGATGTCTATTCAAATTTCGCGCCAGTCCGAAAAGAGTGGCGCTAGTAGCGCCACTGCAAGATTGCTAATCAGATTTGCTTTAAGTACACGCTGTAATGGCCGTAAGCGTTAGTTACCGTTGGGACTGGACAAGATGAGTTGATGTTAGTCAAGAATGCCTTTAAGGCGACAAAGACGCCATTATCAACACCTCACATAGTTTGAACGAGATCGTGTAACAGGGATAAGAGAAGCTGGTTTCTTCTGCGATACTGCTGAATGCCTGACACTGTACATGATTGCTGGCATGGGAATGTATGGTCTCAAGAAGACCAGGCTGCGGATGGGCCACGTGAGGCTACTGACAGGGGAACCTCCCCATCGCACCCCCTCAGATTTAGTTATAAGTTGGCACAGTGGATAGGCCTTGAAAAACTGAACACAGATCAATCGAGAAAACAGGAAGAAGTTGTGTGGAACTACGAAAAAAATAAGCAAAATTACAAACTGAGTAGTCCATGCGTAAGATAGGCAACATCAAGGAGAATGTGAGCTCAGGAGCGCCGTGGTCCCGTTGTTAGCGTGAGCAGCTGCGGAACGAGAGGTCCTTGGTTCAAGTCGTCTCTCGAGTGAAAAGTTTAATTTTTTATTTTCAGACAATTATCAAAGTTCAGGCACTCACACGTAATCAACTTCGCTCTCCAAAATTCCAGGACATGTTCAGATTTGATTGGACATATGCAGGATTTGACGGTCTACACACGGAAAAATTTGAAAACGTTAAAAACATATGTTTTGACAGAGCACAGGGAAAACTGTGAGACTTAGAAACTGTTGCATTCATTTGTTGCAGTTTATGTGACAGACTCTTATGTTTTCATCACTTTTTTGGGAGTGATTATCACATCCACAAGAAAACCTAAATCGGGCAAGGTAGAAGAATCTTTTCACCCATTCGCCAAGTGTACAAGTGCGATGGGGAGGTTCCCCTGTCAGTAGCCTCACGTGGCCCATCCGGAGCCTGGTCTTGTTGAGACCATACATATTCCTGTCATGTGACGCACGTGCCGTCAACAGTGTCGCATAGAATATATCAGACGTGTTTTCCTGTGGAGGAATCGGTTGACCTACGACCTTGCGATCAAATGTTTTCGGTTCCCATTGGAGAGGCACGTCCTTTCGTCTACTAATCGCACGGTTTTGCGGTGCGATCGCAAAACACAGATACTAAACTTATTACAGTGAACAGAGACGTCAATGAACGAACGGACAGATCATAACGTTCCGAAAATAAAGAAAGAAAACTTTTCACTCGAGGAAAGACTTGAACCAAGGACCTCTCGTTCCTCAGCTGCTCACTCTAACCACGGGACCATGGCGCTCCTGAGCTCCTGAGCTCACATGTTGCCTATCTTACGCATGGACTACTCAGTTTGTATACTTTGCTTATTTTTTTCTTAGTTCCACACAACTTCTTACTGTTTTCTCGATGGATCTGTTTTCAGTTTTTCAAGGCTTATCCACTGTGCCAGCTTATAACTAAATCTGAGGGGGGTGCGATGGGGAGGTTCCCTTGTGAGAGGGAAGACCACCGTTTTCGGAGTATGGCTCCGGCGCATCGTACTGCATCTGCAGCAGCAATTTGAGCAGATGTTGGCACGACAGTCGACACAAGAAACGGCTACAAACTTCAAGGACAGCTTCGTACCAGACACCTTGTAGCATGCATTCCACTGACTTCAAACTGTTGCCGTTAGCGACTTCAGTGGTGTCGAGCAAGAACTCATTGGAGGGCAGGGTGGAGGTCTGTTGTGTTTTCTGATAAAAGCTGGTTCTGCCTCGGTGCCAGGCTGTGTGGTGGTAAGAAAGTTGCCGGTTGAAGGTCTGCAACCAACCTCTGTGCATACTAAACAAAATAGTTCAAATGGCTCTGAGCACTATGGGACTTAACTTCTGAAGTCATCAGTCCCCTAGAACTTAGAACTACTTAAACCTAACTGACCTAAGGACATCACACACATCCATGCCCGAGGCAGGATTCGAACCTACGACCGTAGCGGTTGCGCAGTGCCAGACTGTAGCGCCTAGAACCGCTCGGCCACCCCGGCCGGCCATACTAAACACGCTGGAGCTACATCTAAAGTTATGGTATGGGGTGAGATCGTCAGCAGGAGCACTCTCATGGTTGTCTCTCGCACCCTGACTGAAAATTTGTATGTTAGTCTGGTTACTCGACCTGCTGTACTGCCATTCGCGGACAGCTTACAAGGGTGTGATTTCCAAAAGGATAACGCTGGGACACATATTGCTATTGTAACCCAGCATTCTCTACAGAGCGTCGACATGTTGCCTTGGTTTATTGGTCACTAGATCTGTCTCCATTCGACCACATAATTGTACATCATCGGGTGACAACTCCAGCATCATCCACAACCAGCATTAATCATCTGTATCGACCGACCAAATGCAGCAAGCATGGAACTCCATCCCACAATCTGATATGCGGCACCGGTACAACACAATGCATGCACGTTTACATGCTTCCATTCAAAACTCTGGTGGTTATATCAGTTATTAATGTAACAGCAATTCACATTTGCTGTAGCTTATCTCGCGCGTACGTTAATCGGTGGTCTTACAATATTAATCACTTGCTACCTAGACAAATGTGTTCCCAGAATTTCATTACTCTGCATCAATTATTGTTTTGTGTAGCGATTTTTTCCGTCAATATATTTTCTCCCCAGTTGCTATAGTTATAGTAGTCAATTTTGTCTTTTGTGTTTTCGTAATTATTCCTGTATTATTTTGCATTGTTCTCGTGACAAATTACAAATGTTCCGTTATGGCTTGAATAGTCTCGATTGAGACCAGAATGTCCATTGAGTCCAGAGTCTGCCAGGAAATTTCCATTGAGTGTTCTTCCATCGACGAGGACATATCTGAAAGCTAAATATGATTTAGGGTTTACAATAACAGAACAGAGCTGATGCTTATCCTTCTTAGAAATAAAAACATAAATTGATGAAGCAATTTTATTAAATAACCTTGTATTATATAAAAAGTCAGCTCCATTGAAGGAAAAAATACAGTTGTTTACGACTTTCTTTCTTACACAGGAAGAAAATAAAGGATAATATAAGCAGGCTCCATATTTCCATTTACAAATATTGATTTGATGTGTTTGTATGAGGTCTGTTCAAAAAATTCCGTAACTTTGTTCACAAAATTTTACTGCTATTACCTTTCTTATTGTGCATGGTCTCCTTCGAAATACTCTCCTCCACAACTGATACACCGCTCCCAACGCCGTTTCCATTTGTGGAAGCAGTCTTGATACACCTCCTGCTGGATCGCGTGAAGTGCCGTCTGCAGATTTTCTTTATCTCGTTAATCGTTGCAAATCTTTATCCTTTCGATGGGATTTTCAACTTTGGAAATAAAAAGATGTTCGCAGGGCTCATGTTTGGAAAGTGTGAAGGATGGGGCGCACACTGATTTCTTTTTTTGTGCAATAGTAACACACCAACAGGAATGAATGTGGGGGTGTATTATCGTAATGCAAGAACCATGAATTGTCTCGCCACATTTCAGGCCGTTTCATTCTCACATTCTCTTGCAGGCGTCGCAACACGTCCCAATAGTACCATCGATTAACAGTTAGTCCATGTTGGACAAATTCATGATGAACTAACGCTTCAAAGTCAAAGAAAACTATCACCATGGCTTTGACATTTGACCTGACCTGGCGAGCGTGTTTTGGTCTTGGTGAACCTTTCCCAACTCATTGTGAAGATTGAACCTTGGTCTCAAATCACAACTGTAGACCTACGTCTCGTCACCACTTATGATTCTCAATGTACCTTAGAAGGACTAAGAAGCGGAGGAGTGATGTATGTGACCATGGACAGTTATGATCGTTAAATAATATCGTAGAGTGTGGACTTCGTGGATATGTGAAACAAGGAGAATGGTGCATGTAGAAAAGTAAAGGAAAATATTGCTGATATAGTTAACACTTATCGAAGCACCGGGATTCACTATCAGAATCGCAGCAGTTCAGAAAACTGTCTTAATAGGGGTCGTCGGCCTTCATTTTATCCACTAGACGGAGTTAAAATAGTTTCTACTTCAACAGCAATTATAACAAACTCTCTGAAACAGTGTAACTGTATTCCGAAAGAGGTAACGTTCAAGATTTTCGTTAATGTAAAATCGCGTGCTACCTCTGAAATACAAATGGCACAATTTTGGATGGTAGGAAATAATGGCGACCATTTACAGCCGGTATTATGCTTTCTGTTTGCATTTTCGTGCGTTTCTGTCAATACTTCATTTCGATCATCCATATCGTCGGTACCGATGTTTCCCTGAACAGGTCACAATTGCTACCTTTCTGTACGCTTAACACTAATGAAATTTATGTTCATTTCCTCTTCGGTTTAATCTACATTTAGTATACTGCAGAGAGAAGGAAAAAGGTATACTTGTGACACCAATATATTTTGTGCTGCGTATTCGATTACGATATTTTTAAAAGTAATACCAGTATGATTATCCTAACTTAACTGCGATGATGTTTTTTTGACAAAACGGGACAAAGAACAACTCTGTGTTGCCTCAGCGTGAATAACAATGGGACGACTCTCTTACTCATTGGTTCCGTTGCTAGGTTTCTGCACTTACGTCGCGTCCTTTCAACTGTTTCGCTACGTGGTGTTGGAAGCGACATTGCTAGCGAGGTCTGGCTTTTAGCGAAGCGGAGAGTACTATGGCAGGAGTCTCGCGAGAGGTTGCACTCAGTAGACGCCTTCGGCTGGAAGGCGGGGCTGATGAGCGGATCATTGACACGATCAGACTCCAACAGCTGCAGCTGGAAGCTGCGAACAGCAAGTGCAGGCGTGTAGACGCACTGCTGGAGAAACTGGACGTAGCCACAGAGACACTGATACGCTATTGTGGAGCGGACTGCTCCGGAATACGTCCCCAGCTGGAACATAAGCTGGATCAGGATAAGCATCCGGAGAAAGAGCAGTGTCAGCTCCTGCAGAGGTGAGGCCAGGGTGATTACTCTGAGGTGGTGGACGAGATATACGAGCAGATGGAGGAGGAGCTGTATCAGAAACTCCTAATCAAGCTGGAAAAGGACGAGAAAGAGGAGAAACAGCTCGAGGACGAGCTGCAGCAGCCTCTGCAGACAGAACAGCAGCAGCAGGCGGCAGAGGAACCTGGCCAGCAGCAGCAGGAGCAGGAGGAGGAGCAGCGACGACAGCTGCATCTCCAGCAGCTGGAGGAAACGCTGGAGAGAGATCAGGAGCTGTGGTGGTATACCGACCCGCCTGCGACCGAGTCGGGGTGGCGCATCGCCGCGGTCTGCCTGTGTGGCGTTTCTCTGCTAGTTTGCGGGCTCCTTCCGTGTCTGTGGTCCGCTGTTGGGGATTTGCAGCTGATTCACCACAGCCCACCGCCGATCTGAGAAAGTGTGCCGGCAGTGTGTCTTTGTGTACGGGTCTGGCGTTATTGTGCTTTTGACAGACATTGGCTGGAGTACTCCTCCTGTTATAGGAGTCTGAGAAACTCGACACCCAAATCTACAGTGCTCTGCCATCTTACAGAATACAGTGCTAATCTCAGTAGTTGTTTACCAAGTAAGAAAGTAATTTGGACAGAATTTGGCTGCAGTACTCCTCCAGCTTCCGGAGTCTGAGTTGTGTGCCCGCAAAATTTACAGGTGTCTGAGGCTCTATGCTCGCATAATCCATAGCGTATTTCACTGATTGTGGTATACCACGTTACTTGTGTAACAAGGAATGTCCTTATTTGGGAAGAATGTCTCTGCTGAGTGCAACCAAACCTACAGTGTATGACATGCTTACAATATACAATGGTTATCTCATTACTTGTTTAACAAGTAATATCTTCATTTGGACAGAAAATGACTGCAGTGTTACCCCTGCTTTAGGAGTCTGGTGTGTCTGCTCACATGAATGGAAGCGTAGGGAAGTGCCACATAATACAGTGTTGATCTCATTTCTTGTGCAACAAGTAATATTCTGTTTTGGACAGAATACTCGTGGAATACTCTTCATTACTAATGTGCCTAAGGATGCCTACAGTGAATGGTACGCATACAATATACAGTTCTTATAGCATTACTGGTTTAATATATAATTATCTTCATTTGGACAGAATATTGTTACAGTACATCTTCTGTTTTAGGTGTCTGAGGCTGATTTCTCGCAAAACCCACAGTGTATTATAATGATTGTGGCATACCTCATTAATTGTATAACAAATAATTTCTCGATTTGGGAAGAACATCGCTGCAGTTCTACTGCTGTTTCTGGGGCGCAAGGATAGCTGCAGAGGTACAGTGCATGGTACGCTTATAATATACAATGCTTATCTCATTATATCTCTTATATCTTAATTTGGACAGACTTTTGTTACAGTGTCATTCTTGTTTCAGGAAGCTCATGCCTTCTGCTCGAGAAATTACAATGCATTACATTGACTGTGCTTTTTCTTATTGCTATGTAACAAATAATTTATAAATTCCGGAAGAATATCGCTGCGTTTCTCCACAGTTTTTGGATCCTGGGGATATATTCTGCGAGTAAGTACAGTGCTTATTTTATTATTTAAACTTGGAATGACAGCGTTGTAGGTTTTCCAATAACTCGATTATGATGAACGAAATTAAGTTTATTTCAATAATTGTGGCAGAGATGTTATTTTGATTTTGACGAAACAAAAACATTATACTTCTCCTTCTTTTGCAGGAATCGAAGCAAGACTGCAAGCCAAATCTACAGTGAAGTGTTGGCTGAGAGTATACACTGTTTATGTCAGTACTTCTGGAACTGGTGTAGTCGTAGTCTGGACATTAAACTACCGTAGTGGTACTCTTGCTTCGTGAGTCAGTGTTAAAAATGAACTGAGTACTTTGATCGTGCTTTGGACGGACAATTACCGCTGAACCATCATGCCTTCCATAAGGTTGAGGGAGTTTATTCTTGTTCTGTTGTCAACAGACCAGTGCACACAAACTGGCAAATTGAAACACATGTGATATTATCTTTTGTTATGTTTCATGTTGTGTGCAATTAAAACTACTTGAACATTAACGTGTGTTTTACTTATATTGAACGTTGTGACGTATTGTACAATGCATTTGGTTAAATAACAAACGTAATATTTTTTCAGGTTTATGCACCACAATATTTTCAAAATGATGCAGCACTTTTTAATGAGTAATTAGTAGCATACATTTTACAATCCAGTTTCCTGATGCCTGACTTTAAAGCTTCTTTTTCACCAGAATTTTGTTTAGCTGCCAAAGGATGGCATGCTTCATCTCGATGCTGTGCAAGGCCGAAATGTATTCTACTATAAGGATGTTGTTTGGGATCCGTCTCCTGGTTTTTCGTAGATGTATTAAAATTATAATACTGAAATTCTGTATTACATTCAAAAATACACTACTGCATATATCCTGGTTTGTTCTGGTACTGATTTGGAGAGTCAGTGTGGAATGTAGCGTTTCCATGTTTGGATAGATATAAAGAACGGTATTTTCTTTTTGAGAAAATATGAAAATGATGTAATATAGAAGTTAATTTGTTCAACGGGAGTTTTCCAGTCGAAATGCACGAATTATGAGTGTTAAAAAAAGTAGAAAGAATACACTACTAGTTTCCAGCACGATAACATTAAAACATGAGTGTCAGTAAGGTCTTAACATACAAAAAGCCAGACCAAATGTGGTTTTATAATACTTGCACAGCAATCTGTCAATCATTACAAGCAAATTTTTAGCGATGAATGAAAATAGGGAGGTATAACACTCAAACACGCATGTTAGCAAAAAGGCTAATATCATAAACTTTATATGAGCATAATAGGGGAATAAATAACACAGAAAATAAATAAGGGAGATTTTACATCTTTCTATGAGAAGTGAATGATATGATATTGACATAGCAGGAAATAGTTGAGATTCAAACTCATAGGAAGCGTACAAAAAAAAGCATTTGTGCAAAACTAACAAACAATGCGGTAAAACATACTTCTCCAACTCACATCATATATTTTCAATGGCATAACAGAATTTACTTGAACCAAGTTACAGACAGTTGAGATCTACTCTCTTCCACAGCACTGTTTTTTGCTCGAGGGATCAATAAATTATAGTTGACAGAGGGGCTAGCTTAGCCACAGTTTGATAAAGAATCTGATAGGAATTGCATTGGGCCCCGGAGCTTAGTTCAATTTTAACGATTTGAGCAGTTTCTCAACACCACTGATACTAATATGTATTTCATCCATCTTTACCGTGGTACGAGAATTAAATTTTGGCAGTACTGGTGGGTTTTCCTCTACAAAAGAACACTTGAGAACAGAGCTAAACATTTCCTCTTTTGCTTTGCTATTCTCAGTTTTTGTTCCTGTCTTGTCCATAAGTGACTCGATACTATCTTTGATGCCACCAACAGCCTTTATATATAACCAGAATTTCTGTCGACAGTATTCTGCTACAGTAGTAATTGCTCTGTTGACTGCCAAACGAATTTTATTCAGCATCTCCCTCTCTATCTGTAGCTCTATACTTTGTTTTAGAACTATTATGTAATGGTCTCCGTTTCTTTAGAAGTATCTTTATGGTGAGTGTACACCAAGGAGGATATATCCCATCATGAGCTCTTCAACTGTGTACATATCTGTCCAGTGCACGATCGACTATTGTTTTAAACTTGAACCATAGTTCCGCCACATGCTTCTTCCCTCGGGCCAAAGTTTCAAGTTGATCATCGAAGTATGACACTATTGCTTCTGTGTCTAGTTTGGTGAACATATAAATCTTTCTGCTTGCCTTAACTGCCCTTTTTATTTCGGTATTCATTTTTTCTATAACTGTCTCATTGTCATTGATGCTGGGTCGATATAGTCTTTCTCAAAGACATCAGGCTTTTTGGTGTCATTAGATCTAATATTTGCAACATGAGTGGGGTTCCAAAATATCAGTTCTAGGTACCTGTCAAGGGAGGCACCCAGCAATGCTTCACAGGATATCATTCCACGCCCATCATTAACAAGTCTATGATTATCCCAACTGATTGTTGGTGGTAAAAGTCTCCTCCGATGGTTACAGCATGATTTGGGAACTTATGTACAAGCGAACTCAGATTTTCTCTTAAAGTTTTCAGCTAAAGCAAAATAATAAAGTAAAGACTAAAAAGCGTAACATCACGAAATAAAGTATTATAACATGAGTGAGGATGGCAAAATTAGTTTACTTCCGATATAGCAGAAGCTAACACCTCTCCTTATATGAACGTCAGTGTCGAAACTTTCTTCCCAAGAAACCTTGATGTCCCATTCTGTTCTGTGGACAGTGTGTGTGGATGCCATGTGGGATTTTTTGACACTCCTTTCTGTCAGTTGTGAATTGACCTTTGTCGTTCAGGCAGACTCTTCCTAACTTCCGCTTTGACAGTGCTTCGGACTGTGAACGTCATAAATGAAGTACAGAACGTTTTCTGAGCCATCCGACAACTTAATGTGACCAGAAAAAAGGCGTTGTTTCTAGTTTTAAGCAAAGGACTGCTCTGCTGAATATGACAGTTATTCCACAGCCAACTTTACACAAGCAGTCTTCAGTACGGCAAAGTCGCGCAGCTGCCAAAGAAATGGCAGGATCTCCAGAGGGCAGATCCTTCTGCCGGTCAATAACGTGTAAAGCTTTGTTTCCACATGCAACAACAGTTACAACACAGCAATTGGCGTGACGGCAGATTCGGCCATGGCGCCGTTTCCACACACGCTGGTCAAAACTCTACTTGCTCGATTTTCACGATGGCATAAACTCAGATTATTCGGACATACATTAGTGTTGCCATTCAGGTTATGGTGTTATAACTGAGTCAAGAATCCAATAAGGAGAAGAGATAGCATAAATGTTGGTGTTTGAAGAGGGTTTTGTGCAGTAATAACACAGGGACATGTAAGACAATTATAAATGAAGTAACACTCGTAGTCGAAAATTCATTCTTGAATCTCTTCCAAACAATAAATGTAAATTTCAGGTACTAGTTGAGCAGCAGAAGTAACTATATTAAAAAAAAGGTCGATACTCAGAGATGCATTGCTTGTTCGAGTGAAACCAGAAGCTACACTGTGATATTTGACATCTCATGATTACCTGTCATCTCTCTAATATAAGGCGCGCTCAAAAAGAAACGAGCCGGAGGCATAATTACAGAACCCAGTACCTGTATGTTAGAAGTACTGACCCTGGTTGTTGAGACACTTGTCCAACTGTGACACAAGGCGGTTAATGGCTGTCTCATAAAATTCCCGGGTCTGCGATGTTAACCAGTTCCGCACATACAGCTGGACGTCGTCGTCCGAGGAGGAGACCAAAAATGGCCCCCTTCTGATTCACTTCCTGCAGCACGGGACAACAGTGAATGCCCAGCGTCACTGGCAATCCTTTGCCCACCCTTCGCCAAGCAATCTGGGCCACCCTCCATACAGTCTGGACCTCTCCACCTGTGATAACGCCAGTTTTGGTCCCCTTAAAAGGGCTCTGAGGGGCAAACGATTCACCTCGGTCGACGACGTCTAGCTGTACGTGAGGAACCGGTTAACATCACAGCCCCGGGAATTTTATGAGACAGCCATTCTCCGCCTTACGTCAGAGTGGGACAAGTATCTCAACAGACATAGTCAATACTTCTAACATACAGGTACTGGTTTCTGTAATTATGCCTCCAGCTCGTTTCTTTTTGAATGCCCCTTGTATTTATACCACATCTTCAAACCTACAGTTTCACTGTTCTTCTGATGCATTGGATGCTATTTCCTCCTACAATGCTCTGAAGGCTACCTTGAAAGCTAATATTTTCACTTTTGTATCCCAGATCAGTTAAATACGATGAAATATTAAAGTTATCTGTACGAAATTTTGGGGTAATGCTTCGTGAAAGTGCACTAAAAGACACTGTCATATAGTTGATTTCCTTTATTAAAAGCTAAAATCAATATGAAATTATACTGCGACCAGAAACCTTTTTATTTGCTTCCTCGAATACACCAGACAACGGTTTAAGATAATATAATTTGCCAGTACTTGAGTCGGAAAATACTGCCAACAGTCGACTCATTTTCACCATTTGTAGAGTTAAGTGATCTGTTGTGAAACTACTACTTTCACTAATTACTCACTCACGAATTTTATCCATGTATTATATAATATCATATACTTTCACCACATAACCATTATTTTCTCATAGATTTTTTATATACTGAAGGCGCACTTTCTGCCATCGTAGGACAACAAATGGTACTGTCGTGCGGGTGAATAGGTCCGCAGCATATTTCCATAAGTTTAATTAACAGAACAGAAACACATAACACAGACTTAAGTCATCGATAATATATTCCTTTTCACTACTTAAACACTTTGCCAACGCTGGGGCAACTTTTTGATTCCGCGACTGTAGAAACCACGTGGTTTTTTGACGAAGAACGCGTTGAGTCATGTTCACAATGGATTTCATAGTGAATGGAAGTTCTGTGAATGCTGTTAAATAGAGAGAGGAAAGGACGAAAATCTGAGGGTGCAAGTTCCACCCGAACGCCTGTACAGTGTCTTTTGGCGGTCTAGTAGAATGCGCGTGGGCGTTATTTTGGAATAGCATCACTTCACGCGATCTTCCTGTTCGTTGTTGTCAATTGTTGAGAATATATGTGCCGCAGTGATGGTTACACCTCGGCGAAGCGGTTTGTATTTCACCACACCGTCGCTCTTTTACCACGTGCAAAACATTATCTTTTGTGTATTTGTGAGGTCTTTGTAGGAGGAGTTTCTGCTTTGGGATCAACCGTTGCTTTCTTTTCCTTATGTTAGCGTAACGACAACACCATTTCCCGTCACCAGTGATGATTCAATATACGAATGATCGATGTTGTTCAAGAGCCAATTAATAACGAGCAAGCAGAGATGCACATATGGCCACCTGATGATTTTCGTGATTTTGGCTTAGAGCGGACGGAACTTTCCCCGTTGACTGCAAATGTCGCACGGTGGTGGACTGATCACAGTTTATCACGTCTCCCAGTTGTCCAGTAAAGTTGCGTGGATCATTGTGAATAAATTCGTTTAAATGCTGTACAGACACCAAGGTCTTTCTGAACGTGGAGAGAAACCAATGTCAAAACAATCCGTCTCAAAACGAGAAAACTATTTTCTTGCCTCTCTCTAGCCAATGGCATTACCTTCATACACGGCGCAAATATTTCTGGCTGCCTCCGCTACTGTTATGGCTCTATCAAACTCAATCACAAGAGTACGTCGGAAATGATCCGATTTCTTCACTTGCACTCCTTTTTGTACTGTCCAAACTCCCAATCATTATCTCCACATGACAAATTGACAATATGTAGACTCAAACAGCAACAGTGAAGTACAAATAAAACATAACAGTCGATAAACAAACCTATAGCAGCCGGAGTACCAAAATGCAAACCGAAAACGCTACGAACTTGACCTTCAAAACATGTCAACAACATTTGCCGCAGTCAGAGTGAACTGGAGGGTTCTTTTTCTTTTTTTTTTCCCCGCTGCCGAGTATGTTAATGTCGAAACTAAGTTGTTTATAAATGTGCAAAGTTCTATATACATGAGTACAAGACGGTGGATGCAGATGAAATTAAAATCCTTGCAGGAATAATTACGAAACTTATTGAAATTACTGTACAAATTATTTTTGCTAATATCCCTTCCCTAACCCCAAAAGTAAGACATCTTCCAGAATGACAACGAAAAAAAAAACAAACTGAGAAGTCACGCACCATTGAATACAAATACGTATTTATTCAACAGATTTCATTTATATATATCAACAACGGTGAATTTTATTTTTAGAAACACTGGAATTAGTTTCAGAAGTTTGTTTATTATTGTAAAGGGTGGATAGCCAATATAGCAGATGAATTAAAGGAGTAGCTCATTATATTTCCAGTTGGTACATTCACAGTAATTTTGGAAACTATTGCTGCCTTTTACTTCTTCGAAAATGAGAAACTGCCAACTCGTTACTTATATATGTATTACAAAAACTACTTGATTATGAGCTCCCCCAATGGTAAATAAGTGTGCTGGCTGTGTTTTGTGTGTTCTGAGTTGCGTGAAAAATGAAAATTCACTTCGAGAAAAATAGACTTGTTCCTTTTCAGCTGAAAATAACAGAAACAAGGAAGAGAAAAACAGGAACATTCCTATATCGGTAACAGAATACATTTCATCAGCATATGTGCTTCAAATATTTATATATAGAGATTTAATTACTAAAATGCTGTATTTGTATTTTTTAATCATAATTTTGATTTTATTCCAAAATAATCCCCAATAAAGCGTTTCTGTGTAAATTATGCATGCTGGTTGTAGAAGCATCCCCAGGAATTTAGGAACATACCAAGAAATACAAATTAAGATACATATAGTTTTATTTGTGCTGCATGATATGGCAATCATGAAAACAGTTCTGTAGTTATGTTTTTCATTGCTGTGGAGAGACACACTGCATGAGATTTTGATTGCATTTTTCAAAATTGATCACATATCACACACACCGCACTCTGCTGAGCATGTACAGGCCGATGAACACGGAGATTTAGCTTCCTTATGCCGCTGGACACAGAAATAAGACTGCTTCTTGTCTTCTTGTGTAGTTTTGCCACTGGACATCCTCTTTCTTTATAGGGCATCTTCCTTGTGTTAGTAGCCCCACTGTCAAGTATCGTATAAATAACATAGACATTGACATATACTATTTCAAGCATGGCAAAGAACGATTTGTGCCACCACTTGTTCGCCTTTTTGTTCCTGGTACATTGAGAGGGGAGAATATCTGCCTTTGTTGCCCTCAGTGCGGCCTAGTGACACATTTACCAGTCTGCTATAAAGTGGTGGCATAGCATTTTTAATTACAAGGGTAGTAATCGTAAACTGTTTAAGTATATTTAAATTTTATAATTCAGTGTTTGAAATTGTGAGGAATAAAATCAAATGATAGAAGGGTGGGAATTAAACCCACACGACGAATTGCTAGTCGGAGCACATGATCACCGGGCCACAGCTACGTTACATCAACTTTTCCTCAAACACCCCTAAAGTCTACGTTTGGACAGTACTTTACATGCACTTTCAGAGAGAAATACTGACGTGGTGCTGTGGGCAGTACAAGACTCATAGTGCCAGAAGAAATAACGTCAAGTCGGGACATGCGCATTCGAAAACAGACAGCTGCGTCCCTTCTCTAAATTGATTATAGTGCGGTTGATCATTTCTGAACTCTACACTGGTGTCTAGGTATAGTGGACAGAGTGCTACAAATCATGTTTTAGTCCACTGTAGTTGCACACCAGCATGCATCTGAAAAGAAATGGTGTAGTTTTAGTGTGATCTGCGGTTCATATTTAAAGAGAAATGAGGTAATTTTAGCGCGATTTCCGACTCGTATTTGAGGAGAAATTGTATAATTTTAGTGATATATTTACAGTGTGCTGTTGCGCATTAGCATATATAACTGGCCTCCACTAAATGCACACATAGATAAATTGTATTATCTAATAAACCCAGGGTTCTACAATGTCTTTCTATGTCCCATCCCCATTTTTACCACGCTAGTTGCCGGCCAGAATGGCAGAGCGGTTCTAGGCGCTACAGTCTGGAACCGCGAGACCGCTACGGTCGCAGGTTCGAATCCTGCCTCGGGCATGGATGTGTGTGATGTCCTTAGGTTAGTTAGGTTTAAGTAGTTCGAAGTTCTAGGGGACTGATGACCTCAGAAGTTGAGTCCCGTAGTGTTAAAAGCCATTTGAACCACGCTAGTTGGTAGAATCAGTGCCATGATAATTTGATAATAGATGGACGTGTTTGTTGTCCTGTCGTGTGATGAATGCAATAGTTTGAGTACTTGAGCGAAAATCAGAATCACCTCTCTTGAGTAGTTTATCACCCTGAAGCAATAGAAGATGCTTGCTATTAGGACGAACAGTTTCGCAGGCAAATATGTTATTTGCATTCAGGTGTTCGAAAAACTCTACAGATGTAAAATAACTGTCCATCATTACTATATAGCCACATCCGTGGAGTGGACTGTACACAACACAGCTGCCGAGTCCAAATCTTAATTTGAATGCAATATTCTCATTGTCCACTCTCTTGCTGTGGTAACCCTCAAAATCATATACATAACCTCTCATTTCAGCAGTACACCATAGTTTGTAGCCTCTCTTAACGGACTTTATGGGAATGTACTTTTTCCACAATAAACAGGCTTTGAGTAGAACCATACTTCCATAAAGACGCTGAACTGCATTAGACAACATGAAAAGATGAATGTTCCTATTGAAAGTAAAATTATACCCACAGTTGCTGTGGGAAGACAGTGTATGTTTTTTATACACTATGTGCGCAGACTGCCACATACTGAATCATAGAGCAAAAGACGTCATGAACCGTCTTTGTAATAACAGCTAGTAACATAAGCTTTGGGGCCGGTGCGGCCTTGCGGTTCTAGGCACTTCTGTCTGGAACCGTATGACCGCTGCGGTCGCAGGTTCGAATCCTGCCTTGGGCATGGATGTGTGATGTCCTTAGGTTAGTTAGGCTTAAGTAGTTCTAAGTTCTAGGGGACTGATGACTTCAGACGTTAAGTCCCATAGCGCTCAGGGCCATTTGAACCATAAGCTTTGGTAAACAACACTAAATAAAGTAATTCTTGTGACAACCCAAAACAATGTGCACTGTGTAATGCCTAGTGGAAAAACAGCGATTGACTACCAAGCTTTGCCGAATATATTTACTCTCACTTTCAAATCCACCTGCCATGAGCACAGTGATTTACTTGCGATATGAATTCTGCTTTACCTTCTGAAAAGCTGGTTCTTGGCATCTGCCAAAATCTGAGCATTTCAAAAGGTCTCGCCGTGCAGAGTGGCTGCGTGGTTAGAGCCGCCATGTCATGGGTTGCGGTGTCCCTCCCGCCGGAGGTTCGAGACCTCCCTCGACAATGGGTGTGTGTGTTTTGTTATTAGCACAAGTTAGTTTGTGCTAGTTCGAGTAGTGTGTAAGTCTAGGAACCGATGACCTCAGCAGTTTGGTCCCTTAGGAAGTCACACACATATGAACGTATTTTTTAAAAAAGTCTCTTAAATATGCATCCGTGTGTCCGTGAAATGCCGGTTACAAATCTCTACGACTTGTAGAGGGGAGTGAGTACACAATATTCGGAATGGGAACCCAAGTTTGGAAATGTACCGTTTCTGTTCTACGACGGTTTCGATTCAGATGTTGAACTCACCCACTTTTGCTTGAGGAATTTAATAAGGTTTGGCGCAATTCGATTATCTGGTAATAACTGGAAGGAAACGTAACGAAACATCTATTTATCATTTAAGCACATTAGTTTGTTTTAACACTTAAACATTACTTGTGTACGGTATTCCAAGACGAAAAAGAACCCAGACTACTGTACATACAGAACAGTACTGATGCATTACACCAGCGCCTCTAAATGGCGACCACCAACGTTGTTACAGACTCTGTACATACGAAGCATGTTCTGGTATACACACTCTCCATCCCATCTCGTGTCTCTTATTTCTAGTACTGCGGCCAGATCTTGTGCCGGCAGACCTTCTTCTGCCACTGCGGGAGTCTAGTAAATTAAACTTTGCATATGACCCAGCGAGTAGTAGTCCGTAGGAATTAAATCGGACGATCGCGGCGACTACACTGTTGGACCACCACGGCCTATCCATCTTTCACCATCTCGTCTGTTGAAATGTCACCAAACAGCACGTGAGAAGTGACGTAGTGCACCATAATACCGAAGTCACATTTCCTGATGGACATTCATTGGGACAGTTTCCAAGAACGGGTCCAGGGCGTTTTGTAGGAAGATCAAGTATGTAGGACCAGTTAGATTGAGTGGTAGGAGGTATGTCTCCATCACATAGCCATCCAGAATACCTGTGCACACGTTATCACCAATCATAGTCAGCTTACATTCATCTGCGAACGCTACTCAACGTGAAAAGAGGGGTGTGTCGATGCAGCGGTGCGGGAACCACGAGCTGTAGGCAGCGGGTGATGGAAAATCAGCTCTACCCATAGCGTGTACCCTTCGTAAGTGGTACGGATATAATTGTTGCTCACGCAGAGCCTGCATGTACACATGTGGCCAATTAGTTTGGTAGCAGACATAAGCTGAAATCCTGCATCTCACTCAACAGAAGGTTTTCGCGTTCGCTTCTTAATTTCTTTACTTTTATTACTCTCTTTAACTTCGGCCACGCTCCTACCCAACAGTGTTTTTGATCCATTGTAATTATTCTCGCTTTGAAAATAAATTTATTTATGTCAATTGCTTTAGCTAAAACTTGGATATATAACTTGCATGAATGTACACTGTAGGTAGCGTCCGGTACTTCAAATGGGGGCTATTGTTGAAATATATAGGTACTGGTATCTGAAATGTTTTGAATTTGCAACTGCATTCTGAAAGGTGATTGGCGGATTAGTCGAGAGTGTAGGTCATGAGCTTTTAAGTCGCGGAAATAAAAGTAAAAGGGCCCCGGAAAAAAAGTGAAAAGAAGAAAAAACTGTTCATATTGCAATTATTTGAACAAGCGCTTTAGGACGTAGTTTTTTGAGTCTTGTCTAGTAGGATGTACGGAAAGCATTCACAGAGTTGGTCCTGTATTTCCTAATTTCGTATTTTGTTCACTAGGTGACAGTCTGGAACCGTATGGGATATGTATCATGTGTATGCCGCTGTGGACGAACAGAGCGAGCACTTGTGCCTAGTCCCCGACGTGCAAATATTACTAAAGGCTTAAGAAGAGAGCAGAGAACTGGCGAGACGTTTGAGTCTGTGATATTTACATGGAGTGCAACAGGTAGGTCAACAGAGTGATATTATTGGAGAAATATAAAAAATATACAGGAGTAACGAAAAAGGAATGTCTTTTACTTAACAATGTTTCCACAGGCAACATAAACTTGCACATGCATCCCCTCAACACGGAACTGACAAGTTACATGGTCTGTAGAATCATCATGGCACAGCCGACTTCGGATACGTCACTGACTCATTCCTATCAGCTGGCATGAGTCATAAAAGTTAAATGCTGTTTAACTTTCTGGCCTCATGTACCATTCCCCACCACCAGTGTCACAAACAGCCCGTATATGGATCATGCATCTTCGTCAGAACGTCTCTTGAATATTTATTTGTATGTGATAAGTTGGTATCATAATCAAAAAATTAAACTTTAGCATCAACTGTGAAGGGAGTCCCAGGAGCAATGGTGAATATTCAGGCACGTGACAGGAACGATCATTCGTAGCAAAAGACTACTTGTAAACCTGGTGTCTAAAGTGAATACCTTAAGAGCTATAATCACTTCGTCATCTTCGATACTATGAAACACGTGTCTTGTACTGAACAAGTGCGCACAGCTCACGAGGTATGCATTTTTGTTCTATGTTTGCAAGACAATTTTTTCTTGTTTTGGTCATCCCTCTTCTCCAAAAATATGGAAAACTAAGCGCTTGCAGTTGAGAAGATTTGTTTCACAGTATCGAAGATGAAGTGCTCGTAGCTCTTAAATACATGTAGTTTAGAGTCCATGTTTACTGCACATTTGCTTCGAATTATCGTTGTTTCATATGCCTGGATATTGACCACTCCCCCTGGGATACCATGTATAAATAAATACTTTATAAAGTGGTCAAAATGTCCTCAAAAGATGTCATAGTAATCTCATTCTTGACAACAACATTTATTTTTATACACTGAATACCTTTATTTACAGTAACACAGTACATTGAGAGATATCGACTTACTGAGTGTTCACATTATTCTAGAAATTCCAAAATTTTAAAGGTTTTTTGATGCCAATCAATGATTAGAAATGTTTGCTTTACTCACTGATCGTAAATATTACTACCAAGTGGATATAGGAAGTGAATTTTAAAATGGATATAGGAAATTTGTATGTGTCTTCATAGTTCAAACGCTACTCTTGACCTCAAAAAAATCTGATTATTATACAACCGTATTCGTATTGGCGCAGTCACTGTCTGGAGATTAGTCGAGCACAATGGCACAACGTTTAATTACAAGAAAATTGTACAAGAATATTTATTTATATTTATAGCATTAGTGACCCCTCAAAACCGTGATTAAGAACAAAAGCAAATCAGAACAGCAGAAATAAGGACATTATTTTCTGGTGTACCTTCAAGATGTTACAAACAGAAGCTAATATTTCATGTAAAAACTTGGAAATTGTGTCTTTAAGGAATGCAACAAGCATACAACAGTGGTAATAAGAGTGTCTCCATTTGCCGGTTGTCTCTGTGGTATTTGCAACTTAATGCGAGCCGGCATGCCAAAATAGCAGACGTATATCTCACTGTTGTATAAAGGAAGAAACGCAGCTGGAAAGGAACTCAAAATTAGTTTTATACGTCCGGAAGCAATATTCAGACGTTACTTCTTTCCCTTACCTATAAACTCTTTATTAACTAATTTGACACCCACTTCTACGATGAATCGGTTTTCGCGACCGGTATTTCGGAACTCCGTCTTCTCTTCGCAGACGTTTCTACATCCATGTTCACACCTATAGACCACCTTACTGCATAGCAGCAGGTATTTAGCATTGCATGACGTGACTAGTTTCTTTCCGTTTCAGTCGCACATGGAATGCTAGAAGAGTGCATAGATCACTCTGCGTCTGCTGTGAAGAGTCTAATCTTGCATTTTTGATCCCTATGGGGCCATAGGTAGGGGCCCTGAAGAATAACTGTAGATTCTTCACTTAATACTGGTTGTGGAAACTTTGAAAGTATGCATTCGTGAGTCAAACAAACCTATGACCATTCGTGCAGCCGTTCCTTCATGCGTCCATTACTTTTACATGGCATTAGTTGTATAACATGTATCCTCCGAAGAATGATCTATATGGTGTGGAAAGACGTCAAAGACATAAATTTAATTTAATTGGTTACCGAACAGCATGTCCGAAACCTGATGTTTTTGAATAATGGTCTTGAAGGCCCAAATCAACCACTTCTTTATCAGGATCTGAAGTCAGCTATTGCAGTGCCAAAGGAAATACGTGGTCAAAAGCTACAAATTTTACTTTTTCTTCTTGCATCAAACACTGAATTTGAATCAGTGAGACATGGTGTACCACAAGGTCCGATTGGGTCTTCTGTTGTTTCTGAAATACATAAATGATTTTCAGTTTCCACTCTCAGAATATGACAAGATGCTGCTTGTTAGTTTTTCAAGATAATGCAAGTATAGGAATACAAGCTGTTATTACTTCCTTTACTGAAAAGACAGCCATGAATTATTCGAAATCCATAACAGAGTGTTCTAGGCAAACGTATTATCGTCGAATTTTGTCAAGGCACAGTATATGGACTTCAATTCTTCTCATAGGACTAAACAAGCTATAAAAGTTGGTTCCTCAAACAATAAAGTACAAAAGTCGACAGTGTTAAGTTTTGACATAGATTACAATGTTAACTGGAAAACCCACGGCCTAGAATTAATGGAGCATCTTGGTTCAGTTGCTTGATGTATGCATTATTCAAAATTAAAGAAACTGGTTATTCCCCATATTTGCTTTTACGAATGAGTTATGGAATCAATTTTTTGAAAAAACTGAAATTTCAGGGATAGTATTTTCGGAGCACGGAAGGGTAAAATGATAACTATATTTCGTGTTATCTCCCCAATGTCTTGCGGCTAGCTCTTTAGAAAACTGGGCATTTTGACAACTACATTACAATACGTGTATTCATTACCGGTAATGTCCTAACTCATTACGTGCCTGCTGTAGAGGCCCAATACGCAGCAATGTCCGCAGAACGGTCGTCGTGGAGACGTTATTGGTAGTTCCTTGGTTCATCTTGGCGACCAGTTGGTCAGTAGTTACAAGTTTACTCGCGCGTACACATCTCCACTGCCTTAGTTCTGCTCTGACACCTACGGCCCCAGGATCATCACAGTAGCCTCGGTGCCCGCTTTGGATAGCGCAATTTTTTCATGCATGGTATACTTAACAGGAACAGTTTAGAGACTTAGTTGTTTCCACCCTTGGACCGAAAGCCAATGATCGTGCTCTTTTGTACCTCAGATAATTCGATTCCATTTCCGCATTACGATAACGACTGCATTCAAGCCCACATTAAATAAGAATAATATGGGGTGTACATCCACAGTCACTTATATAGGTACCTCTCCAAGCAGACGGGAATTTTAACTGCACCTTCGTAATACATATATTCGCTAGTGAAATTATTCGTAAATAATCCATCACAATTTTAGAAAAATGGTGATCACCGCACCTACAACAGCAGATGAAAAAATGAACTCTATTATCCTTTAATAAAGCTGTTAGTGACTCAGAAGAGAGTTCAATATGCAGCAACAAAATGTATTGATCATTTATCTAATAACATGAAATATCGGACAGATAGGAAAACAAGTTTTGATTCTAACCTAAAATAATTTCTTGTGTACAACACCTTCTGCTCTTTTTAAAAAGTGGTATTCCGAAAAAAGGCTTTCCTTTAATCACGACTGTTCTTCCCAAACAGCATTACGAATGCTAAAGGTGGTACAACACTCTGCTAAATACCAGAAACACCCTCCGCCATAAGCCGTAAGACGACTTGTGCAGCACTACTGCAGCAGACAACAGCGGTGGTGGGAGACTTGTTTACCAGCCATCCACCAATACTGAAGCAAAAATTCGTATAGGA
The DNA here is from genome assembly GCF_023864345.2 of Schistocerca serialis cubense. NCBI lineage: Eukaryota > Metazoa > Arthropoda > Insecta > Orthoptera > Acrididae > Schistocerca > Schistocerca serialis. The sequence continues at coordinate 91,889,849 of NC_064649.1, forward strand.
GATGTCGAACCATCTCGTGGCATGGACTACTGAGTAAATTGAAATGGACTACACTCCTGGAAATGGAAAAAAGAACACATTGACACCGGTGTGTCAGACCCACCATACTTGCTCCGGACACTGCGAGAGGGCTGTACAAGCAATGATCACACGCACGGCACAGCGGACACACCAGGAACCGCGGTGTTGGCCGTCGAATGGCGCTAGCTGCGCAGCATTTGTGCACCGCCGCCGTCAGTGTCAGCCAGTTTGCCGTGGCATACGGAGCTCCATCGCAGTCTTTAACACTGGTAGCATGCCGCGACAGCGTGGACGTGAACCGTATGTGCAGTTGACGGACTTTGAGTGAGGGCGTATAGTGGGCATGCGGGAGGCCGGGTGGACGTACCGCCGAATTGCTCAACACGTGGGGCGTGAGGTCTCCACAGTACATCGATGTTGTCGCCAGTGGCCGGCGGAAGGTGCACGTGCTCGTCGACCTGGGACCGGACCGCAGCGACGCACGGATGCACGCCAAGACCGTAGGATCCTACGCAGTGCCGTAAGGGACGGCACCGCCACTTCCCAGCAAATTAGGGACACTGTTGCTCCTGGGGTATCGGCGAGGACCATTCGCAACCGTCTCCATGAAGCTAGGCTACGGTCCCGCACACCGTTAGGCCGTCTTCCGCTCACGCCCCAACATCGTGCAGCCCGCCTCCAGTGGTGTCGCGACAGGCGTGAATGGAGGGACGAATGGAGACGTGTCGTCTTCAGCGATGAGAGTCGCTTCTGCCTTGGTGCCAATGATGGTCGTATGCGTGTTTGGCGCCGTGCAGGTGAGCGCCACAATCAGGACTGCATACGACCGAGGCACACTGGGCCAACACCCGGCATCATGGTGTGGGGAGCGATCTCCTACACTGGCCGTACACCACTGGTGATCGTCGAGGGGACACTGAATAGTGCACGGTACATCCAAACCGTCATCGAACCCATCGTTCTACCATTCCTAGACCGGCAATGGAACTTGCTGTTCCAACAGGACAATGCACGTCCGCATGTATCCCGTGCAACCCAACGTGTTCTAGAAGGTGTAAGTCAACTACCCTGGCCAGCAAGACCTCCGGATCTGTCCCCCATTGAGCATGTTTGGGACTGGATGAAGCGTCGTCTCACGCGGTCTGCATGTCCAGCACGAACGCTGGTCCAACTGAGGCGCCAGGTGGAAATGGCATGGCAAGCCGTTCCACAGGACTACATCCAGCATCTCTACGATCGTCTCCATGGGAGAATAGCAGCCTGCATTGCTGCGAAAGGTGGATATACACTGTACTAGTGCCGACATTGTGCATGCTCTGTTGCCAGTGTCTATGTGCCTGTGGTTCTGTCAGTGTGCTCATGTGATGTATCTGACCCCAGGAATGTGTCAATAAAGTTTCCCCTTCCTGGGACAATGAATTCACGGTTTTCTTATTTCAATTTCCAGGAATGTATATCCAGTGTACCTTAGAAGGATTTAGACGCGAAACAGTGATGTATGTGATCATGGAGAATAATGATCGTTAAGAAATATCGCAGAAAGTGCACTTGATGGATATGTGAAAGAACGAGAACGCTAGATGTTTTAAAAACAGAAAAAAAAGTATGGCTGATATACATTAAAATCTATTGGAGCCCCGAGATTAACTATCAGAATTGCTGCAGTTCAGAAACCAGCCTTAAGAGGGGACGTCGCCCTTCCCCTTATCCGCGAAACTGGGATACATTGTTTCTACCTGAACAATAATAATGATAACACCCTGAAACATTGTAACTGTATTCCGAAGGTTGCAACACTCAAGATTTTCGTTAACTTTAAATCGCGTACTCACTCGTGAAATATAAATGGTACGATTTTGGATGGTAGGAAATAATGCTGATCATTTACAGTTCGTCTTATGTTTATGATTCCTTTATCATCCGGTTCCTTCAGTACTTCACTAGGGTAATTTATGTAGTTGATACCGAAGTTTTCCTGAACAGGTCACGGCTGCTACCTTCCTTTATGCTAAACACTAATGAAATTTTCATTCATTTCTCCTTCCGTTTAATCGTCATTCAGTGTATTACAAACAAAAGGTAACGTCAGTAATTCCATAAAATACGCTCCTGACAACAATAAATTTTATGATATGTATTCAATTACTAGATTTCTGAAAGTAATAACGGAAAGGTTATCTTAAGTTAACTTCGATTACATTTTTGGCAACTAAGAACAACTTTGTGTTGCGTCAGCGTGCCACAACAATGGGTCGACTCTCTTACTCACTGGTTCCGTTGCTAGGTTTCTGCACTTACGTCGCGTCCTTTCAACTGTTTCGCAACGTGGTGTTGGAAGCGACATTGCTAGCGAGGTCTGACGTTTAGCGAAGCGGAGAGTACTATGGCAGGAGTCTCGCGAGAGGTTGCACTCAGTAGACGCCTTCAGGTGGAAGGCGGGGCTGATGAGCGGATCATGGACACGATCAGACTCCAACAGCTGCAGCTGGAAGCTGTTAACAGCCAGTGCAGGCGTGTAGACGCACTGCTGGAGAAACTGGACGCAGCTACAGAGAGGCTGATACGCTGTTGTGCAGCGGACTGCTCCGGAATGCGTCCCCAGCTGGAACGTGAGCTGGATCAGGATAAGCAGCTGGAGAAAGAGCAGTGTCAGCTCCTGCAGAGGCGAGGCCAGGGTGGTTACTCTGAGGTGGTGGGCGAGATATACGAGCAGATGGAGGAGGAGCTGTATCAGAAACTCCAAATCAAGCTGGAAAAGGACGAGAAAGAGGAGAAACAGCTCGAGGACGAGCTGCAGCAGCCTCTGCAGACAGAACAGCAGCAGCAGGCGGCAGAGGAACCTGGCCAGCAGCAGCAGGAGCAGGAGGAGGAGCAGCGACGACAGCTGCATCTCCAGCAGCTGGAGGAATCGCTGGAGAGAGATCACGAGCTGTGGTGGTATACCGACCCGCCTGCGACCGAGTCGCGGTGGCGCATCGCCGCTCTCTGCCGGTGTGGCGTTTCTCTGCTAGTTTGCGGGCTCCTTCCGTGTCTGTGGTCCGCTGTTGGGGATTTGCAGCTGATTCACCACAGCCCACCGCCGATCTGAGAAAGTGTGCCGGCAGTGTGTCTTTGTGTACGGGTCTGGCGTTATTGTGCTTTCGACAGACATTGGCTGGAGTACTCCTCCTGTTATAGGAGTCTGAGAAACTCGCCACCCAAATCGACATTGCTCTGCCGTCTTACAAAATACAGTGCTCTTCTCAGTTCTTATTTAGCAAGTAAGAAAGTCATTTGGACAGAACATGGCTGCAGTACTCCTCCTGTTATAGGAGTCTGAGAAACTCGCCACCCAAATCGACAGTGCTCTGCCGTCTTACAAAATACAGTGCTCTTCTCAGTTCTTATTTAGCAAGTAAGAAAGTCATTTGGACAGAACATGGCTGCAGTACTCCTCCTGTCATAGGAGTCTGAGAAACTCGCCACCCAAATCGACAGTGCTCTGCCGTCTTAGAAAATACAGTGCTCTTCTCAGTTCTTATTTAATAAGTAAGAAAGTTATTTGGACAGAACATGGCTGCAGTACTCCTCCTGTTATAGGAGTCTGAGAAACTCACCTCCCAAATCGACAGTGCTCTGCCGTCTTTCAGAATACAGTGCTAATCTCAGTATTTGTTTAGCAAGTAAGAAAGTTATTTGGACAGAATTTGGCTGCAGTACTCCTCCAGCTTCCGGAGTCTGAGTTGTCTGCCCGCAAAATTTACAGGTGTCTGAGGCTCTATGCTCGCATAATCCATAGTGTATTTCACTGATTGTGGTATACCACGTTACTTGTGTAACAAGGAATGTCCTTATTTGGGAAGAATGTCTCTGCTGAGTGCAACCAAACCTACAGTGTATGACATGCTTACAATATACAATGGTTATCTCATTACTTGTTTAACAAGTAATATCTTCATTTGGACAGAAAATGACTGCAGTGTTACCCCTGCTTCAGGAGTCTGGTGTGTCTGCTCACATGAATGGAAGCGTAGGGAAGTGCCACATAATACAGTGTTGATCTCTTTTCTTGTGCAACGAGTAATATCCTGCTTTGGACAGAATACTCGTGGAATACTCTTCATTACTAATGTGCCTAAGGATGCCTACAGTGAACGGCAGGCATAAAATATTCAGTTCTTATCTCATTACTGGTGTAACATGTAATTATCTTAATTTGGACACAGTATTGCTACAGTATAGCTTCTGTTTCAGGTGTCTGAGGCTGAATTCTCACAAAACCCACAGTGTATTATACTGATTGTGGCATACCTCTTTAATTGCATAACAAGTAATTTCTCGATTTGGGAAGAACATCGCTGCAGTTCTACTGCTGTTGCTGGGGCGCAAGGATGGCTGCAGAGCTACAGTGCATGGTACGCTTACAATATACAATGCTTATCTCATTATATCTCTTATATCTTAATTTGGACAGACTTTTGTTACAGTATCATTCTTGTTTCAGGAAGCTCATTCTGTCTGCTCGAGTAATTACAATGCGTTACATTGCCTGTGCTTTTTCTTATTGCTACGTATTTATAAATTTTGGAAGATAATCGCTGCGTTTCTCCACTGTTTTTGGATCCTGGGGATATATTCTGAGAGTAAGTAAAGTGCTTTTTTTATTATTTAAATTTGGAATGACAGCGTTGGAGGCTTTCCAATAACTCGATTATGATGAACGAAATTAAGTTTATTTCATTAATTGTGACACATGTATTTTGATTTTGACAAAACAAAAACGTTATACTTCTTCTTTAGCAGGAATCGAAGCAAGACTGCAAGCCAAATCTACAGTGAAGTGTTGGCTGAGAGTATACACTGTTTATGTCAGTACTTCCGGAACTGGTGTAGTCGTAGCCTGGACATTAAACTACCGCATTGGTACACTTAATTCATGAGTCAGCGTTAAAAATAAACTCAGTACTGTGATCGTGCTTCGGACGGACAATTAGTGCTAGACTATCATGTCTTCCATAAGGTTGAGGAAGTTTATTCTTGTTCTGTTGTCAACAGTCCAGTGCATACAAACTGACAAATTGATACACATGTGATATTATCTTTTGTGGTGTTTCATGTTGTGTGCTATTAAAACTACTTGAATATTAATGTGTGTTTTACTTATATAGGACGTTGTGATGTATTGTACAATGCATTTGGTTAAATAACAAATGCAAAATTTTTTACGGTTATGCACCATAATATTTTCAAAATGATGCAGCACTTGTTGAAGTGTAATTAGTAGTATACATTTTACAATCCAGTTTCCTGATGCCTGACTCTAAAGCTTGTTTTTCACCAGAATTTTGTTTGCTGCCAAAGGTTGGCATGCTTCATCTCTGTGCTGTACAAGGCCAAAATGTATTCTACTATAAGGATGTTGTTTGGGATCCGTCTCCTGGTTTTTCGTAGATGTATTAAAATTATAATACTGAAATTGTGCATTACATTGAAAAACACACTTCTGCATATACCCTGGTTTGTTCTGGTACTGATTTGGAGAGTCAATGTGGAATGTAGCGCTTCCATGTTTGGATAGACATAAAGAACGGTATTTTCTGTTTGAGAAAATATGAAAATGATGTAATATGGAAATTAATATGTGCAACGGGAGTTTGCCAGTCGAAATGCAAGAATTATGAGGGTTAAAAAAGTAGAAAGAATTATTAGTACCCAGCATGATAACATGAAAACACGAGTGTCAGTAAGGTCTTAACATACAAAAAGTCAGACCAAATGTGGTTCTATAATACTTGCACAGCAATATCTCAATCACTACAAAGAAATTTTTGGCGATGAATGAAAATAGGGAACTACAACACTCAAACACGCATGATAGCAAAACGGCTAATATCATAAACTTTATATGAGTGTAACAGGGGAGTAAATAACACAGAAAATAAATAAGGGAGATTTTACATCTTTCTATGAGAAGTGAATGATATGATAGTGACATAGCAGGAAATAGTTGAGATTCAAACTCATAGGAAGCGTACAAAAAAAAGCATTTGTGCAAAACTAACAAACAATGCGGTAAAACATACTTCTCCAACTCACATAATATACTTTCAATGGCGTAACAGAATTTACTTGAACCAAGTTACAGACAGTTGAGATCTACTCGCTTCCACAGCACTGTTTTTTGCTCGAGGGATCGATAAATTATAGTTGACGGAGGGGCTAGCTTAGCCACGGTTTGATAAAGAATCTGATAGGAATTGCATTGGGCCCCGGAGCTTAGTTCAATTTTAACGTTTTCAGTAGTTTCTCAACACCACTGATACTAATATCTATTTCATCCATCTTTACCGTGGTACGAGAATTAAATTTTGGCAGTACTGCTGGGTTTTCCTCTACAAAAGAACACTTGAGAGCAGAGCTAAGCATTTCCTTTTTTGCTTTGCTATTCTCAGTTTTTGTTCCTGTCTTGTCCATAAGTGACTCGATACTGTCTTTGATGCCACCAACAGCGTTTATATATGACCAGAATTTCTGTCGACAATATTCTGGTACAGTAGTCGTTGAAAGCTTCAAGCATTGCTCTGTTGACTGCCAAGCGTATTTCATTCAGCATGTCCCTCTCTATATGTGGCTCTATACTTTCTTTTAGACCTATTATGTAATGGTCTCCGTTTCTTTTGAAGTATCTTTATGGTGAGTGTACACCAAGGAGGATCTATCCCATGATGAGCTGTTCAACTGTGTACATATCTGTCCAATGCACGATCGACTATTGTTTTAAACTTGAACCACAGTTCCGCCACATGCTTCTTCCCTCAAGCAAAAGTTTCAAGTTGACCATCGAGATATGACACTATTGTTTCTGTATATAGTCTTCTGAAAATGTAAATCTTTTCACTTGTCTTAACTGCTCTTTGTAGTTTGGTATTCATTCTTGCTATAACTGTCTCATGGCCACTGATGCCAGTTTCGATATGGACTTTCTCAAAGAAGCCCGGTCTGCTTGTTGTCACTAGATCTAATGTATTTGCAACCTGATTGGGGTTCCGAACTATCTGTTCTAGGTACTTATCAGAGAAGGCACCCAGCACGTTTCACAGGATATCATGCTACGTCCACCGTTAGTGAAACTGTAATCATCCCAGTTGATTGTTGGTTTTTAAAGTCTCTTCCAATGGTTACAGCATGATTAGGAAACTTATGTACAAGCGAACTGAGATTTTTTTCTCAAGTTTTCAGCTGAAGCAAAATAATAAAGTCTAAAAAGCGCGTAACATCACGAAATATAGTACTATAACATGAGTGAGGATGGCAAAATTAGTTTACTTACGATATTAACAGAAGCTAACACCGTTCCTTGTATGAACGTTAGTGCCGAAACTTTCTTCCCAAGAATCCTTGATGTCCCATTCTGTTCTGTGGACAGTGTGTGTGGATGCCATGTGGAATGTTTTGACACTCCTTTCCGCCAGGTGTGAATTGACCTTTGTCGTTTAGGCAGACTCTTCCTAACCTCAGCTTTGACAATGCTTCGGATTGTAAATGTCATAAAAAGAAGTACAGAATGTTTTCTGAGCCATCCGACAACCTTATGTGAGCAGAAAAATGGCGTTAATTCCCGTTTTAAGCAAAGGACTGCCCTGCTGAATACGACAGTTACTCCACAGCCAACTTTTCACAAGCAGTCTTCAGTACGGCAGTGTCGAGCAGCTGCCAGAGAAATGGCAGGATCTCCAGAGGGCAGATCCTGCTGCCTGTCAAAAATGTGTAAATCTTTGATTCCACATGCAACAACAGTTACACCACAGCTATTGGCGTGACGGCTGATTCGGCCATGGCGCCGTTTCAACACACACGTGTCAAAACTCTTCTTGCTCGGTTTTCACGATGGCATCAACTCAGATTTTTCGGACATACATTAGTGTTGGCATTCAGGTTATGGCGTTAGAACTGAGCCAAGAATCCAATAAGGAGAAGAGATAGGATATATGTTGGAGTTTGAAGTGGGTCTTGCACAGTAGTAACACAGGGACATGTAAGACACTTACAAATGAAAAGCCATACTTGAACCAATTCCAGACAACAAAAATAAATTTCAAGTACTAGTTGAGCAGCAGATCTAACTATATTAAAAAAAGTTCGATACTCAGATAGAGATGCATTACTTGTTCGAGTGAAACTAGAAGTTACACTCTGATATTTCACACCTGATGATTACCTGTCATCTCTCTAATATAAGGCGCGGTCAAAAAGAAACGAGGCGGAAGCATAATTACAGTAGCCAGTACCGGTATATTAGAAGTATTGACGCTGGTTGTTGAGACACTTGTCCAACTGTGACACAAGGCGGCCAATGGCTGTCTCATAAAATTCCCGGGACTGTGATGTTAACCAGTTCCATGCGTACAACTGGACGCCCGATGTGAATTGGACTTACTTCTTTGACCACGACGGCCCCCTCTGATTCACTTCCTGCAGCACGGGACAACAGTGAATGCCCAGCGTCACTCGCAAACCTTGACCACCCTTCGCCAAGCAATCTCACCTATGGGGTCATTCTCTACGACAATGCAAAGCCTCATACGGCCATACAGTCGCGGCACTCCTGCACAAATTCAAATGGGAGGTTCTCGGCCACCCTCCATACAGTCTGCACCTCTCTCCCTGTGATGACGCCGTTTTTCGTCTCCTTAAAAAGGCTCTGAGGGGTAAACGATTCACCTCGGACGACGACGTCCAGCTGTACGTGAGGAACCGGTTAACATCGCAGCCCCGGGAATTTTATGAGGCAGCCATTTTCCGCCTTGTCAGAGTGGGACAAGTGTCTCAACCGCCAGGTTCAATACTTCTACCATACAGGTACTGGTTCCTGTAACTATGCCTCCGGCTCGTTTCGTTTTGAGAGCCCGTTATGTTTATACCACATCTTCATACATACAGTTTCATTGTTCTTGTCTGATGTGTTTGATGTTATTTTCTCCTACAATGCTCTGAAAGCTACCTTGAAAGCTAATATTTTCACTGTTGTATTGCAAATAAGTTAAATATGATGAAATATTAAAATTATTCTATACGAAATTTTGGAGTCGTGCTTCGTGCAAGTGCACTAAAAGACACTGTAACATAGTTGATTTCCTTCATTAAAAGCTAAAATCAATCTGAAATTATACTGTGACCAGAAACCTTTTTATTTTCTTTTCCAAATGCTCCATGCAACGATTTAAGATAACAGAATTTGCCAGTACTAGAGCCGGAACATACTGCCGACAATCGATTCATTTTCGCCATTTGTAGAGTGATCTGTTGTGAAACTACTACTTTCACTAATTAAGCAAATGGTTGAAATGGCTCTGAGCACTATGCGACTTAACTTCTGAGGTCATCAGTCGCCTAGAACTTAGAACTACTTAAACCTAACTAACCTAAGGACATCACACACATCCATGCCCGAGGCAGGATTCGAACCTGTGACCGTAGCGGTCGCTCGGTTCCAGACTGTAGCGCCTAGAACCGCACGGTCACTCTGGCCGGCTCACTAATTAATCACTCACGAATTTTATCCATGTATTAATCACTCACGAATTTTATCCATGTATTATATAATAGAAATATCATATAGTTTCACCACATAACCATTATGTGCTCATAGATTTTTTATATACCGAACGCGCACTTTCTGCCATTGTACGGCAATACATTGTAGTGTCGGGTTGGTGAATAGATCCATAGCGTATTTCCATAAGTTTAATTAACACAACAGACACAAATAACAGAGACTTTAGTAATCAATAATATATTCCTTTTCTTTATTTACATCACTTTGCCAATACTGTGGGTTTTTGGTGAAGAACACGTTGAGTCATGTTCGTAGTGGATTTCATCTTGAACGGAAGTTCCGTGAATGCTGTTGAATAGAGAGAGGAAAAGCCGAAAATTTGAGGGCGCAAGTTCCACCCCCAACACCTGTATAGTGTTTTTTGCCAGTCTAGCAGAATGCGCGTGGGCGTTATTGTGGAATAGCATCACTTCACGCGATTCTAAGTCTAGAGGACAGATGACCTCAGATGTTAAGTCCCATAGTGCTCAGAGCCATTTGAACAATTTTTTTTTTTCGATTCAGATGTTGATCTCATCCACTTCTGCTTGAGGAATTTAAATAGGTTTGACGCAGTACTATTATCTGGTAACAACTCGAAAGAAAACATAACGAACATCTATTTATCCCTTAAGCACGTTTGTTTCCATTAACACTTAAACATTACTTGTTTACAGTATTACAAAACAAAAAAGAATCCAGCATACTGTAAATAGAGACCAGTACTGATGCATTACACCAGCGCCTTTATATGGCGACCACCAACGTGGTTACAGACATTGTACCTACGAGGCATGTTCTGGTACACACTCTCCATCCCATCTCGTGCCTCTTCTTTCTAGTATCTGCGGCAAGAACTTGTGCGAGAAGATCTTCCTCTGCCTCTAGAGGAGTCTCGTAAATTAAACTTTGCATATGGACCTGCAAGGAGTAGTCCATAGGAGTTAAATCCGACGATCTTAGATACCACGCTGTTGGACCACCTCGGCCTATCCATCTATCACCATCTCGTGTGTTGACAAGTCACCAAAGTATGTGAGAAGTGAGGTGCTTCCCACAATGCCGAAATCACATTTGCTGACGGACATTCAGTGGCGTAGCTTCCAAGAACGGGTCTAGCGCGTTTTGTAGGAAATCACATTCATCTGCGAACGCTACTCAACGTGAAAAGAGGGGTGTGTCGATGCAGCGGTGCGGGAACCACGTGCTGTGGCCAACGCGTGCTGTGGCCAACGCGTGTACCCTTCGTAAGTGGTACGGATGTAATTGTGTCTCACGCAGAGTGTCGCAGACGATACTGTCACGAATACCCAAGCGCTATTGTTCGACTACTCGTTGTCGGGTATTTCTCAGTGCAATGCAGAGTCTTCTTCAGATCAGGCCGTGAAGCACCACAGTCCTGCCTGCTCGCGGTAAAAGTACCTGTTTCTCAGAGCAGCTACGTAACTTGAACTAAAATATTGTTCGATGGCGTGCCACGCTGCGGAAAAACGGACGTGATACAGCCGACTGGCAGCTCTTATGTTACCTCGAGCTTCGCCATACACAAGGAGCATGTATGTTTATTTCGAAAATATACCGAACTATTTTTACTGTATCGGGGTGCACTCAGCCTCGTGATGCCAATTGAGGAGCTACTCGACCGAATAGTACCGGCTCCGGTCAAAAAAAAAAAAGCCATCATTACGACCGGGAGAGCGGTGTGCTGACCACACGCCCCTCCTATCCGCATCCTCAGCTGAGGATGACACGGCGGTCGGATGGTCCCGATGGGCCATTTGTGGCCTGAAGACGGAGTGCTTTTTTTTACTGTATCGGAGACCCACAGGAACTGAGTAGGTCACGCAGCAAAGCAGATAGTAAATGACATCAGGTAACTAGCTAACGTAGCACACGGCATCCTATCTATCCTATTGCATACCAGGACAAGCAACTCTCAGATTTTTCTCTTTCCCTGAAGCGTATTCAAAATATCGTGTACTCACTGCCATCTACAAGTCCTAGAAGTCTGTAATGGAAGTTTCCGAAACCCTGTGTATACGAGTAGTGTCTGTTGTGTCGCACATGTAATGACGCCATTGGTGTACACATTTCATGTGAAATGGAGGAATGGGAGGAAAAGTGTGGCTGTTGTGTGTGAAATCCTAAGGGACCAAACTGCTGAAGTCATTGGTCCCTAGACTTACACACTATTTAAACATAAAATAAACACATTCTAAGAACAACACACTCACCCATACCCGAGGGAGGATTCAAACCTCGCTCATGAGGAGCTGCGCAATCCGTGACATGGTGTCTCAAACCACGGGGCCACTCCGTGTGTGGTGGCTGGAACTAGGGACCTTCAGCTGCACAAGAAGTTGAGGAAATGCAATGTCGAAAGTTGAAAATTTGTGCTGGACCGGAGCGCAAACCCGGTAATACTGCTTCTCATGAGCAGTTGCCTTAACCACTTACGTCATCCGGGCACCCTCCCTACCAGACCGAAACACCCAACTTCTCGTACCCTGCAATGCGTCGTCCATCGTCCATTAACCCCTATTCGGAGCAAGTAATTGATTTTCCATAGGATTTCGGTCCATATTAGTGCATCCGCACTGAAGGAAATGCCACGGAGCCGGTACGCTATCGCAGAAATATATATAAACTGATAGTGTCTGTTCTGTCTGATATGCACTGTGCGACTGGAAGTCACTAGTTTCCCACTCACCCTTTCCCTTTTCTTCCCATTCCTCAATTTCATGTAGAGTTAAAAGTTCTCATGGTGGAAGGCATATATACTATCATGGGAAGGCAGGTAGACCATCAGATAACACTGAAAGAATGTATATTTCAATCTTGATCGAGAAAAGAGGCTTACTAGACCACAACAGATGTCAGCAACTTGATTACGGCAGACATCACAGCCAGGGAACAGAAGCAACGCACTTCATCATTATAAGATTTCGATGCATGTGCACATGTGACCCAATAGTTTGGTAGCAGACATTCGCTGCATTCCTGTGTTTCACTCAACAGAAGATTTTCGCTTTCGGTTTTTAATTTGTTTATTTTAATTACTCTCTTCAACTTCGGCCACTCTACAACCTAACAGCGTTTTTGATACAATGTAATTATTCTCGATATGAAAATAACTTTATGTATCTCAATATGTATTAGCTAAAACCTGCATATATAACTTGCATGAATGTACCTTGTCGGTAGCGTCCGGTACTTCAAGTGAGGGCTATTGTTGAAATTTATAGGTACTGGTATCTGAAATGTTTTGAATTTGCATCTGCATTCTGAAAGGTGATTGGCGGATTAGTCGATGGTGTAGGTCCTGTGCTTTTAGGCCCCGGAAATAAAAGTGAAAAGAAGAAAAAACTGTTCATATTGCAATTACTTGAACAAGCACTTTAGGACAGAGGTTTTCGAGTCCTGTCTAATAGTATATCCTGAAACCATTCACAAAGTTGGTCCTGTATTTCATAATTTCGTATATTGTTCACTAGGTGACAGTCTGGAATCGTATGGAATATCTATCATGTGTATGCCACTGTGGATGAACAGAGCGAGCACTTGCGTCCCTGACGTGCAAATGTGACTGAAGGCTTAAGAAGAGAGCAGAGAACTGGCGGGACGTATGAATCTGTGATATTTACATGGAGTGCAACAGTTAGGTCAACAGTGTAATACTATTGGAAAAATATAAAAAAATATACCGGAATAACGAAAAACATTTGCGAAAGGAATGTCTTTTATTTACATGTTTCCACAGGCAACATAAACTTGCACATGCATCCCTCCAACACTGAACTGACCGGTCATGTGGTCTGTAGAATCATCCTGGCACAACCGACTTAGGATACGTCACTGACTTATTCATATCAGCTGGCATGAGTCATAAAAGTTAAAAGCTGTTTAACTTTCTGTCCTCACGCACCATTCCCCACCACCATTGTTGCTAACAGTCCCTATATGGATAATGCATCCTCGGCAGAGACTCTCTTGAATCTTTTGTATTTGTATGTGATAAGTTGCTATCATATTCAAAAATTGAGCTTTATCTTCAGCTGTGAGCAATGGTGAATATTCGGGGACGTGACAGGGACGATCATTCGAAGCAAAAAACGTCTAGTAATCATGGATTCTAAAGTTCCTACCCTAAGTGCTATAAGCACTTCGTCATCTTCAGTACTATGAAACACATATCTTGTACTGAACAAGTGCGCACAGCTCACGAGGTATGCATTTTAGTTCTATGTTTGCCCGCTCTGAGCACTATGCAACTTAACTCCTGACGTCATCAGTCCCCTAGAGCTTAAGACTACTTAAACCTAACCAACCTAAGGACATCACACACATCCATGCCCGAGGCAGGATTCAAACCTGCGACCGTAACGGTATCGCGGTTCCAGACTGTAGCGCCTAGAATCGCTCGGCCACGACTACATTTAAAACAACGCGATATTATTTACAGTAACACAATATATTGAGAGATATCGACTTACTGAAGTTCTTATTATTCTAGAAATTCCAACATTTTGAAGGTATTTTGATGCCAATACAATGATCAAAAATGTTTTCTTTAGCCACTGAACGCAAATATTACTAGTAAGTAGATATAGGAAATTTATATGTGTCTTCATACTTCAAACGCTACTCTTGACCTAAGAAAATCTGATTCTTATACAACCATGTTCCTATTAGCGCAGTCACTGCCTGATGATTAGTCCAGCACAATGGCTCAACGCTTGGTTACAAAAATGTTGTACAAGAAAATTTATTTATATTTGTAACGTTAGTGACGCCTCAGAACCGTGACTAAGGAAGAAAAAAAAAAAAAAAGAAACCGCACAACAGAAATACGGACCTTACTTTCTGGTGTGCATTCAGGGTATACAAATAGCAGCCAACAAAAATGGTTCAAATGGCTCTGAGCACTATGGGACTTAACATCTATGGTCATCAGTCCCCTAGAACTTAGAACTACTTAAACCTAACTAACCTAAGGACAGCACACAACACCTAGCCATCACGAGACAGAGAAAATCCCTGACCCCGCCGGGAATCAAACCCGGGAACCCGGGCGTGGGAAGCGAGAACGCAACCGCACGACCACGAGATGCGGGCAGCAGCCAACATTTCATATAAAAATTTACAAATTGTGTCTTTAAAGGAATGCAACAAGCATACAACAGTGGTAACAATAGTGTTCCCACTTGCCAGTTGTCTCTGGTGTTATTTGTAACTTAATGCGAACTGCCATGCCAAACTAGCTGCCGTGTATCTCATTGTTGTATAGAGGAAGAAACACAGCTGGATAGGAATTCAAAATTTGTTTTATACGTTCGGAAGCAGTATTCAAACGTTACTTCTTTCCTTACCTATAAACTCTTTTTTAACAAATTTGTCGCCCATTTCTGTGATGAATCGGTTTTCGAGTCCGGTATTTCGGAGCTCCGTCTTCTCTCCGTAGACGTTTCGACATCCACTTACACACACTATAGACCACCTTAGTGTATAGCTGTAGGTATTTAGCACTGCATGACGTGCCGAGTTACTTTCCGTTACAGTCGCACATGAAACGCAAGAACAGTGCATAGATGGCTCTGTGTATTCTGTGAGTCTAATCTTGCATTGTTCATCCCTATGGGGGCGATAGAATATCTGTAGATTCTTCACTTAATACTGGTTGTGGGAATTTTGCAAGTATGCTTTCGTGAGTCAAATAAACCCATTCGCGCAGCCGTTCCTTCATACGTCCATTACTTTTACATGACATTACTTGTATAACATGTATCCCCCGAATAATGATCTATCCGTTGTGGAAAGACGTCAAGGACATAAATTTAATTGAATAGTTACTGAACAACATGTCCGAAAGTTGGTGTTTTTGAATAATGGTCTTGATGGTACAAACCAGAGACTTCTTTATCAGAATCTGAAGTCAGCTGTTCCAGTGGCAAAGGAAATACGTGGTCCAAGGCTACAACTTTTACTTCTTCTTCTTTCATAAACACTGAATTTGAATCAGTGAGACATGGTGTACCTCAAGGTCCGATTGGGTATTCTGTTGTTTTTGAAAAACATAAATGATCTGCAGTTTCCAGTCTCAGAATATGAGGAGATGCTGCTTGTTAGTTTTTCCAGATACTAAAAGAATAGGAATACAAGCTATTATAAGTTCCTTTACTGAAAAGACACCTCTGAATTATTCGAAATCCACAACAGAGTATTCTAGGCAAACGTATTATCGTCGAATTTTATCAAGACACAGCATACAGACTTCGGTTCTTCTCATAGGACTAAACAAGCTATAAACGTTGGTTTCAAAAACAATAAAGTACAAAAGTCGACAGAGCTATGTTTTGTCATAGATCACTATGTTAACTGGAAAACCCACTGCCTAGAACTAATGGAGCATCTTGGTTCCGTTGCCTGATGTACACATTATAACTGTTATCGTCGATTCCAAAATTAAAGAAACTGGTTATTCCGCATTTTTTCGTTTACGAATCAGTTATGGAATCCTTCTTTGGAGAAACTGAAGTTTCGGGGATAGTATTTTCGGAACACGGAAGTGTATTATGATAACTATATTATTTTCGTGTTATCTCTGCAATGTCTCGCGGAGAGCTCTTTAGAAAACTAGGCAATCTGACAACTACTTAACAATACGTATATTCATTATCGGTAATGTCCTTAGTCATTACGTGCGAATAATTCTCTTTTCACAGAAAACAGTGAGGAGCATGAGCATAACAACAGCACCAAAAATTCTCTACAAATTCAATAATAATAAGCTAATAAGCAGGACATATAATAGTGTATCTGCGGTCCTTACGGGTAATATTCATAGTGAAGTTAAAGAACGGCAGCCCGTTTTGTCATCGGTTCATTAAGCGAGCAAGCGAGTTAATATTTGTTGTGATGTTTTCGAGGCGTTTGATTGTGTAGATAGTTATAGTCGTAGAAAACTTGAGTTTTATGGAATCGATGGTTTTACACACAACTGGTTTGAATCATACTTACAAATAAGAATCCAATAAGCTGTGCTGAATAATTCGAACAGTATTGGAACTTAAAAAATTTGAGGGACTGGTGAGAAGTCACAGAGAGGGTCCACAGGGCTTAATTCCTGATCGTTATACACTATCGAGTCACATTAATGTGATCACCTGTCAAAGGCCTCAATAAACATCTTTTGAATGTCAGATCGCTGAGAGAGTCGCAGCAGGAGAATCAATCAGGTTCTAGAACGACAGGGATGTGGTGCTACGCCTACTCCACTATCGCGGCCAGCTGCGCTACGTTTGTCGGATGAGGAATCGTGGTGCAAACAGGCCTGAGTGGCTTTAAATACAGCGAGTTTGGTGGAAGGGAGAGTACGGAATATTCATCATGGTGCTCTTCCAACCTCATACACACATTGCCAGCAGTGTGAAATGGTGCATTATCCTGCTGGTAGATGTCACCTTGCCGATGAAAAACAACCTGTATGTAAGGGTGGACGTAGTCCCCAAGGACAGATAAATACTAGTGTTGATACAGTTTGCCTTCCAGAATGACGAGATCACCCAGTGAATGCCACGAAAACATTCTCCAGAAAATAACACTCTGACCTCTGCCCTGGGCCCTTCCGACGATTCTTGCAGATACTTTTCTATCAGACGTTTTCACGGTGACGCGGTATAAGAAGTGATACATCTCAAAAGTCCGCCTGTTGTTATTCAGTGAACAATCAGCTGCGGTATTTGCTTGCGAATCCCAGCCTGTGACGGTAATGAATGGGTGAATGATCCAGGCACCTGCTGTAGAAGCCCAATACGCAGCAATGTCCGCAGAACTGTCGTCGAGGACACACTATTGATAGTTCCTTGGTTCATCTCTGCGACCAGTTGGTCAGTAGTTGCAAGTTTACTCGCACGTACACATCTCCACAGCCTTGGTTCACCTCTTACACTTATGGTCCCTGGATCACCACAGTTGCCTCGGTGCCCGCTTTGGATAGCGCCATTTTGTCATGCATGGTATACTTAACACGAACATTTTAGAGACTTAGTTGTTTCCACCCTTGGACAGAAAGCCTATGATCGTGCTCTTTCGTACCTCAGATAAATCGATCCCATTTCTGCATTACGATAACGACTGCAGGCAAAGGCCACCTCAAATAAGAATAATATGGGGTGTTCATCCACAACCATCATGTAGGTACCTCTCCAAGGAGTCGAGAATTTTAACTGCACCTTCATAATACACATATTCGCTGGTGAAATTTTTCATAAATGATCCTTCACAATTTTAGAAGATTTGTCATCTCCACACCTACAACAGTAGATGAAAGAATGATCTTTATTATCCTTTAATAAAGTTGTTAGTGACTCAGAAGAGAGTTCAACATGCAGCAACAAAAGTTTTTGATCATTTGTCTAATAACATGAAATATCTGACAGGTAGGAAAGCAAGTTCTGATTCTAACCTAAAATAATTACTTGTGGACAACTCCTGCTCTTTTTAAAAACTGGTATTCCGAAAAAAGGCTAACATTTAGTCACGACTGTTCTTCCCAAAACACCATTACGAATGTTAAAGGTGGCAAAAGACTCTGCTACATACCAGAAGCACCCTCTGCCATAAGGTGTATGGTGACCTGTGCAACTCAGCTGCAGCAGACAACAGCGGCGGTGGGTGACTTGTTTACCAGCCGTTCACCAATACTGAAGCAAAAATTCGTATAGGTGATATCGAAACATCTCGTGAATACACGGAAATGGACCATATCCAGTGTACCTTAGAAGGATTAAGACGCAAAGCAGTGAAGTATGTCATCATGAAGAATTATGATCTTCAAAAAATATTGTAGAGTGTGCGCTTGGTGCATATGTGAAAGAATGAGAACGGCGGATATTGAAAAATAGAAAAAAAGTATAGCTGATTTACGTTAAAATCTATCGTAACACCGAGATTAACTATCAGAATAGCTGCAGTTCAGAAACCCGTCTTAATAGGGGACGTCAGCCTTGCTTTTATCCGCGAAACTGAGTCAAGATTGTTCTGCCTGAACAGTAATAATAATAAACACCCTGAAACATTGTAACTGTCTTCCGAAAGCTGTAACATTCAAGATTTTCGTTAACTTTAAATCGCATGCTCACTCGTGAAATACACATGGTATGATTTTGGATGGCAGGAAATAATAGCGAGCATTTACAGCTAGTCTTATGTTTCTGTTTCCTTTTTCGTACGGTTCCGTCAGTACTTCGCTACGGTAATGCATGTAGTTGGTAGCGACGTTTTCCTGAACATGTCATGATTGCTACCTTCCTTTATGCTAAACACTAATGAAATTTTCATTCATTTCTCCTTCCGTTTAATCGTCATTTAGTGTATTGCAAACAAAAGGTAACGTCAGTAATTCCATAAAATACGCTCCTGATAACAATAAATTATATGCTATGTATTCCATTACTAGATTTCTGAAAGTAATAACGGAAAGGTTATCTTAAGTTAACTTCGATTACATTTTTGGCAACTAAGAACAACTTTGTGTTGCGTCAGCGTGCCATAACAATCGGTCGACTCTCTTACTCACTGGTTCCGTTGCTAGGTTTCTGCACTTACGTCGCGTCCTTTCAACTGCTTCGCAACGTGGTGTTGGAAGCGACATTGCTAGCGAGGTCTGACGTTTAGCGAAGCGGAGAGTACTATGGCAGGAGTCTCGCGAGAGGTTGCACTCAGTAGACGCCTTCGGGTGGAAGGCGGGGCTGATGAGCGGATCATGGAGACGATCAGACTCCAACAGCTGCAGCTGGAAGCTGCGAACAGCCAGTGCAGGCGTGTAGACGCACTGCTGGAGAAACTGGACGCAGCTACAGAGACGCTGATACGCTGTTGTGGAGTGGAGCGCTCCGGAATGCGTCCCCAGCTGGAACGTGAGCTGGATCAGGATAAGCAGCTGGAGAAAGAGCAGTGTCAGCTCCTGCAGAGGCGAGGCCAGGATGGTTATTCTGAGATGGTGGGCGAGATATACGAGCAGATGGAGGAGGAGCTGTATCAGAAACTCCTAATCGAGCTGGAAAAGGACGAGAAAGAGGAGAAACAGCTCGAGGACGAGCTGCAGCAGCCTCTGCAGACAGAACAGCAGCAGCAGGCGGCAGAGGAACCTGGCCAGCAGCAGCAGGAGCAGGAGGAGGAGCAGCGACGACAGCTGCATCTCCAGCAGCTGGAGGAAACGCTGGAGAGAGATCACGAGCTGTGGTGGTATACCGACCCGCCTGCGACCGAGTCGCGGTGGCGCATCGCCGCTGTCTGCCTGTGTGGCGTTTCTCTGCTAGTTTGCGGGCTCCTTCCGTGTCTGTGGTCCGCTGTTGGGGATTTGCAGCTGATTCACCACAGCCCACCGCCGATCTGAGAAAGTGTGCCGACAGCGTGTCTTTGTGTACGGGTCTGGCGTTATTGTGCTTTCGACAGACATTGGCTGGAGTACTCCTCCTGTTATAGGAGTCTGAGAAACTCGCCACCCAAATCGACATTGCTCTGCCGTCTTAGAAAATACAGTGCTCTTCTCAGTTCTTATTTAGCAAGTAAGAAAGTCATTTGGACAGAACATGGCTGCAATACTCCTCCTGTTATAGGAGTCTGAGAAACTCGCCACCCAAATCGACAGTGCTCTGCCGTCTTTCAGAATACAGTGCTAATCTCAGTACTTGTTTAGCAAGTAAGAAAGTTATTTGGACAGAATTTGGCTGCAGTACTCCTCCAGCTTCTGGAGTCTGAGTTGTCTGCCCGCAAAATTTACAGGTGTCTGAGGCTCTATGCTCGCATAATCCATAGTGTATTTCACTGATTGTGGTATACCACGTTACTTGTGTAACAAGGAATGCCCTTATTTGGGAAGAATGTCTCTGCTGAGTGCAACCAAACCTACAGTCCATGACATGCTTACAATATACAATGGTTATCTCATTACCTGTTTAACAAGTAATATCTTCATTTGGACAGAAAATGACTGCAGTGTTACCCCTGCTTCAGGAGTCTGGTGTGTCTGCTCACATGAATGGAAGCGTAGGGAAGTGCCACATAATACAGTGTTGATCTCTTTTCTTGTGCAACAAGTAATATCCTGCTTTGGACAGAATACTCGTGGAATACTCTTCATTACTAATGTGCCTAAAGATGCCTACAGTGAATGGTACGCATAAAATATTCAGTTCTTATATCATTACTGGTGTAACATGTAATTATGTTAATTTGGACAGAGTATTGCTACAGTATAGCTTCTGTTTCAGGTGTCTGAGGCTGATTTTTCGCAAAACCCACAGTGTATTATAATGATTGTGGCATACCTCTTTAATTGCATAACAAGTAATTTCTCGATTTGGGAAGAACATCGCTGCAGTTCTACTGCTGTTTCTGGGGCGCAAAGATGGCTGCAGAGCTACAGTGCATGGTACGCTTACAATATACAATGCTTATCTCATTATATCTAAATTTGGACAGACTTTTGTTACAGTGTCATTCTTGTTTCAGGAAGCTCATTCTGTCTGCTCGAGTAATTACAATGCATTACATTGCCTGTGCTTTTTCTTATTGCTACGTATTTATAAATTCCGGAAGAATATCGCTGCGTTTCTCCACTGTTTTTGGATCCCGAGATTATATGCTGAGAGTAAGTAAAGTGCTTTTTTTATTACTTAAATTTGGAATGACAGCGTTGGAAGCTTTCCAATAACTCGATTATGATGAACGAAATTAAGTTTATTTCATTAATTGTGACACATGTTATTTTGATTTTGACAAAACAAAAACGTTATACTTCTCCTTCTTTTGCAGGAATCGAAGCAAGACTGCAAGCCAAGTCTACAGTGAAGTGTTGGCTGAGAGTATACACTGTTTATGTCAGTACTTCCGGAACTGGTGTAGTCGTAGCCTGGACATTAAACTACCGCAGTGGTACTCTTGCTTCTTGAGTCAGCGTTAAAAATAAACTTAGTACTTTGATCGTGCTTCGGACGGACAATTACTGCTAGACCATCATGTCTTCCATAAGTTTGAGGAAATTTATTCTTGTTCTGTTGTCAACAATCCAGTGCATACAAACTGACAAATTGATACACATGTCATATTATCTTTTGTGGTGTTTCATGTTGTGTGCCATTAAAACTACTTGAATATTAATGTGTGTTTTACTTATATAGAACGTTGTGATGTATTGTACAATGCATATTGTTAAATAACAAATGCAATATTTTTTCAGGGTTATGCAACATAATATTTTCAAAATGATGCAGCACTTGTTGAAGTGTAATTAGTAGCATATATTTTACAATCCAGTTTCCTGATGCGTGACTCTAAAGCTTGTTTTTCACCAGAATTTTGTTTAGCTGCCAGAGGTTGGCATGCTTCATCTCTGTGCTGTACAAGGCCAAAATGTATTCTACTATAAGGATGTTGTTTGGGATCCGTCTCTTGGTTTTTCGTAGATGTATTAAAATTATAATACTGAAATTCTGCATTACATTGAAAAACACAGTTCTGCATATACCCTGGTTTGTTCTGGTACTGATTTGGAGAGTCAATGTGGAATGTAACGCTTCCATGTTTCGATAGACATAAAGAACGGTATTTTCTGTTTGAGAAAATATGAAAATGATGTAATATAGAAGTTAATTTGTGCAACGGGAGTTTGCCAGTCGAAATGGAAGGATTATGAGGGTTAAAAAAGTAGAAAGAATTATTAGTTCCCAGCATGATAACACGAAAACACGAGTGTCAGTAAGGTCTTAACATACAAAAAGTCAGACCAAATGTGGTACTATAATACTTGCACAGCAATATCTCAATCACTATAAGAAAATTTTTGGCGATGAATGAAAATGGGGAACTACAACACTCAAACACGCATGTTAGCAAAAAGGCTAATATCATAAACTTTATATGAGCATAATAGGGGAGTAAATAACACAGAAAATAAATAAGGGAGATTTTACATCTTTCTATGAGAAGTGAATGATATGATATTGACATAGCAGGAAATAGTTGAGATTCAAACTCATAGGAAGCGTACAAAAAAAAGCATTTGTGCAAAACTAACAAACAATGCGGTAAAACATACTTCTCCAACTCACATCATATATTTTCCATGGCGTAACAGAATTTACTTGAACCAAGTTACAGACAGTTGAGATCTACTCTCTTCCACAGCACTGTTTTTTGCTCGAGGGATCAATAAATTATAGTTGACAGAGGGGCTAGCTTAGCCACAGTTTGATAAAGAATCTGATAGGAATTGCATTGGGTCCCGGAGCTTAGTTCAATTTTAACGTTTTCAGTAGTTTCCCAACACCACTGATACTAATATCTATTTCATCCATCTTTACCGTGGTACGAGAATTAAATTTTGGCAGTACTGCTGGGTTTTCCTCTACAAGAGAACACTTGAGAGCAGAGCTAAGCATTTCCTTTTTTGCTTTGCTATTCTAAGTTTCTGTTCCTGTCTTGTCCATAAGTGACTCGATACTGTCTTTGATGCCACCAACAGCCTTTATATATGACCAGAATTTCTGTCGACAATATTCTGGTACAGTAGTCATTGAAAGCTTCAAGCATTGCTCTGTTGACTGCCAAGCGTATTTCATTCAGCATGTCCCTCTCTATATGTGGCTCTATACTTTCTTTTAGACCTATTATGTAATGGTCTCCGTTTCTTTTGAAGTATCTTTATGGTGAGTGTACACCAAGGAGGATCTATCCCATGGTGAGCTGTTCAACTGTGTACATATCTGTCCAATGCACGATCGACTATTGTTTTAAACTTGAACCACAGTTCCGCCACATGCTTCTTCCCTCAGGCAAAAGTTTCAAGTTGATCATCGAGATATGACACTATTGTTTCTGTATATAGTTTTCTGAAAATGTAAATCTTTCCACTTGTCTTAACTGCTCTTTGTAGTTTGGTATTCATTCTTGCTATAACTGTCTCATGGCCACTGATGCCAGTTTCGATATGGACTTTCTCAAAGAAGTCCGGTCTGCTTGTTGTCACTAGATCTAATGTATTTGCAACCTGATTGGGGTTCCGAACTATCTGTTCTAGGTACTTATCAGAGAAGGCACCCAGCACGTTTCACAGGATATCATGCTACGTCCACCGTTAGTGAAACTGTAATCATCCCAGTTGATTGTTGGTGATTAAAGTCTCTTCCAATGGTTACAGCATGATTAGGAAACTTATGTACAAGCGAACTGAGATTTTTTTCCTCAAGTTTTCAGCTAAAGCAAAATAATAAAGTCTAAAAAGCGCGTAACGTCACGAAATATAGTACTATAACATGAGTGAGGATGGCAAAATTAGTTTACTTACGATATTAACAGAAGCTAACACCGTTCCTTGTATGAACGTTAGTGTCGAAACTTTCTTCCCAAGAAACCTTGATGTCCCATTCTGTTCTGTGGACAGTGTGTGTGGATGCCATGTGGAATGTTTTGACACTCCTTTCTGTCAGTTGTGAATTGACCTTTGTCGTTCAGGCAGACTCTTCCTAATTTCTGCTTTGACAGTGCTTCGGATTGTAGATGTCATAAAAAGAAGTACAGAATGTTTTCTGAGCCATCCGACAACCTTATGTGAGCAGAAAAATGGCGTTAATTCCCGTTTTAAGCAAAGGACTGCCCTGCTGAATACGACAGTTACTCCACAGCCAACTTTTCACAAGCAGTCTTCAGTACGGCAGTGTCGAGCAGCTGCCAGAGAAATGGCAGGATCTCCAGAGGGCAGATCCTGCTGCCTGTCAAAAATGTGTAAATCTTTGATTCCACATGCAACAACAGTTACACCACAGCTATTGGCGTGACGGCTGATTCGGCCATGGCGCCGTTTCAACACACACGTGTCAAAACTCTTCTTGCTCGGTTTTCACGATGGCATCAACTCAGATTTTTCGGACATACATTAGTGTTGCCATTCAGGTTATGGTGTTATAACTGAGTCAAGAATCCAATAAGGAGAAGAGATAGAATAAATGTTGGTGTTTGAAGTGGGTTTTGTGCAGTAGTAACACAGGGACATGTAAGACACTTATAAATGAAGTAACACTCGTAGTCGAAAATTCATTCTTGAACCACATCCAGACAATAAATGTAAATTTCAGGTACTAGTTGAGCAGCAGAAGTAACTATATTAAAAAAAGTTCGATACTCAGATAGAGATGCATTACTTGTTCGAGTGAAACTAGAAGTTACACACTGATATTTCACACCTCATGATTACCTGTCATCTCTCTAATATAAGGCGCGGTCAAAAAGAAACGAGGCGGAAGCATAATTACAGTAGCCAGTACCGGTATATTAGAAGTATTGACGCTGGTTGTTGAGACACTTGTCCAACTGTGACACAAGGCGGCCAATGGCTGTCTCATAAAATTCCCGGGACTGTGATGTTAACCAGTTCCATGCGTACAACTGGACGCCCGAGGTGAATTGGACTTACTTCTTTGACCACGACGGCCCCCTCTGATTCACTTCCTGCAGCACGGGACAACAGTGAATGCCCAGCGTCACTCGCAAACCTTGACCACCCTTCGCCAAGCAATCTCACCTATGGGGTCATTCTTTACGACAATGCAAAGCCTCATACGGCCATACAGTCGCGGCACTCCTGCACAAATTCAAATGGGAGGTTCTCGGCCACCCTCCATACAGTCTGCACCTCTCTCCCTGTGATGACGCCATTTTTTGTCTCCTTAAAAAGGCTCTGAGGGGCAAACGATTCACCTCGGACGACGACGTCCAGCTGTACGTGAGGAACCGGTTAACATCGCAGCCCCGGTAATTTTATGAGGCAGCCATTCTCCGCCTTGTCAGAGTGGGACAAGTGTCTCAACCGCCAGGTTCAGTACTTCTACCATACAGGTACTGGTTTCTGTAATTATGCCTCCGGCTCGTTTCGTTTTGAGCGCCCTTTATGTTTATACCACATCTTCATACATACAGTTTCATTGTTCTTGTCTGATGTGTTTGATGCTATTTTCTCCTACAATGCTCTGAAAGCTACCTTGAAAGCTAATATTTTCACTGTTGTATTGCAAATAAGTTAAATATGATGAGATATTAAAATTATTCTATACGAAATTTTGGAGTCGTGCTTCGTGCAAGTGCACTAAAAGACACTGTAACATAGTTGATTTCCTTCATTAAAAGCTAAAATCAATCTGAAATTATACTGTGACCAGAAACCTTTTTATTTTCTTTTCCAAATGCTCCATGCAACGATTTAAGATAACAGAATTTGCCAGTACTAGAGCCGGAACATAATGCCGACAATCGATTCATTTTCGCCATTTGTAGAGTGATCTGTTGTGAAACTACTACTTTCACTAATTAATCAAATGGTTCAAATGGCTCTGAGCACTATGCGACTTAACTTCTGAGGTCATCAGTCGCCTAGAATTTAGAACTACTTAAACCTAACTAACCTAAGGAGATCACACATATCCATGCCCGAGGCAGGATTCGAACCTGTGACCGTAGCGGTCGCTCGGTTCCAGACTGTAGCTCCTAGAACCGCACGGCCACTCTGGCCGACTCACTAATTAATCACTCACGAATTTTATCCATGTATTATATAATAGAAATATCATATAGTTTCACCACATAACCATTATGTGCTCATAGATTTTTTATACACTCCTGGAAATTGAAATAAGAACACCGTGAATTCATTGTCCCAGGAAGGGGAAACTTTATTGACACATTCCTGGGGTCAGATACATCACATGATCACACTGACAGAACCACAGGCACATAGACACAGGCAACAGAGCATGCACAATGTCGGCACTAGTACAGTGTATATCCACCTATCGCAGCAATGCAGGCTGCTATTCTCCCATGGAGACGATCGTAGAGATGCTGGATGTAGTCCTGTGGAACGGCTTGCCATGCCATTTCCACCTGGCGCCTCAGTTGGACCAGCGTTCGTGCTGGACGTGCAGACCGCGTGAGACGACGCTTCATCCAGTCCCAAACATGCTCAATGGGGGACAGATCCGGAGATCTTGCTGGCCAGGGTAGTTGCCTTACACCTTCTAGAGCACGTTGGGTGGCACGGGATACATGCGGACGTGCATTGTCCTGTTGGAACAGCAAGTTCCCTTGCCGGTCTAGGAATGGTAGAACGATGGGTTCGATGACGGTTTGGATGTACCGTGCACTATTCAGTGTCCTCTCGACGATCACCAGTGGTGTACGGCCAGTGTAGGAGATCGCTTCCCACACCATGACGCCGGGTGTTGGCCCTGTGTGCCTCGGTCGTATGCAGTCCTGATTGTGGCGCTCACCTGCACGGCGCCAAACACGCATACGACCATCATTGGCACCAAGGCAGAAGCGACTCTCATCGCTGAAGACGACACGTCTCCATTCGTCCCTCCATTCACGCCTGTCGCGACACCACTGGAGGCGGGCTGCACGATGTTGGGGCGTGAGCGGAAGACGGCCTAACGGTGTGTGGGACCGTAGCCCAGCTTCACGGAGACGGTTGCGAATGGTCCTCGCTGATACCCCAGGAGCAACAGTGTCCCTAATTTTCTGGGAAGTGGCGGTGCGGTCCCCTACGGCACTGCGTAGGATCCTACGGTCTTGGCGTGCATCCGTGCGTCGCTGCGGTCCGGTCCCAGGTCGACGGGCACGTGCACCTTCCGCCGACCACTGGCGACAACATCGATGTACTGTGGAGACCTCACGCCCCACGTGTTGAGCAATTCGGCGGTACGTCCACCCGGCCTCCCGCATGCCCACTATACGCCCTCGCTCAAAGTCCGTCAACTGCACATACGGTTCACGTCCACGCTGTCGCGGCATGCTACCAGTGTTAAAGACTGCGATGGAGCTCCGTATGCCACGGCAAACTGGCTGACACTGACGGCGGCGGTGCACAAATGCTGCGCAGCTAGCGCCATTCGACGGCCAACACCGTGGTTCCTGGTGTGTCCGCTGTGCCGTGCGTGTGATCATTGCTTGTACAGCCCTCTCGCAGTGTCCGGAGCAAGTATGGTGGGTCTGACACACCGGTACAATGTGTTCTTTTTTCCATTTCCAGGAGTGTATACCGAACGCGCACTTTCTGCCATTGTACGGCAATACATTGTAGTGTCGGGTTGGTGAATAGATCCATAGCGTATTTCCATAAGTTTAATTAACACAACAGACACAAATAACAGAGACTTTAGTAATCAATAATATATTTCTTTTCACTATTTACATCACTTTGCCAATACTGTGGGTTTTTGGTGAAGAACACGTTGAGTCATGTTCGTAGTGGATTTCATCTTGAACGGAAGTTCCGTGAATGCTGTTGAATACAGAGAGGAAAAGCCGAAAATCTGAGGGAGCAAGTTCCACCCCCAACACCTGAATAGTGTTTTTTGCCAGTCTAGCAGAATGCGCGTGGGCGTTATTGTGGAATAGCATCACGTCACGCGATCTTGCTGGTTGTTGTTGTCGGACTGCGTCTGCAAGACGTCTCGATTGTTGAGAATAAAAGTGCCGCAGTGATGGTTACACCTCGGCGAAGCGGTTTGTATTTCACCACACAGTAGGTCCTTTACCACATGCAGAACATTATCTTTTGTGTATTTCTGAGGTCTTTGTACGAGGAGTTGCCGCTTTGTTTGGGCTCAATCGTTCCTTTCTTTTCCTTATGTTAGTGTAGCGACAACACCATTTCCCGTCACCAATAAAGATGCAATATACGAATGATCGATGTTGTTCAAGAGCAACATAGTAACGAGCATGCCTCGGGCATGGATGTGTGAACTGTCCTTATGTCAGTTACGTTTAAGTAATTCTAAGTCTAGAGGACCGATGACCTCAGATGTTAAGTCCCATAGTGCTCAGAGCCATTTGAACAATTTTTTTTTTCGATTCAGATGTTGATCTCATCCACTTCTGCTTGAGGAATTTAAATAGGTTTGACGCAGTACTATTATCTGGTAACAACTCGAAAGAAAACATAACGAACATCTATTTATCCCTTAAGCACATTTGTTTCCATTAACACTTAAACATTACTTGTTTACAGTATTACAAAACAAAAAAGAACCCAGCATACTGTAAATAGAGACCAGTACTGATGCATTACACCAGCGCCTTTATATGGCGACCACCAACGTGGTTACAGACATTGTACCTACGAGGCATGTTCTGGAACACACTCTCCATCCCATTTCGTGCCTCTTCTTTCTAGTATCTGCGGCAAGAACTTCTGCCAGAAGATCTTCCTCTGCCTCTAGAGGAGTCTCGTAAATTAAACTTTGCATATGGACCTGCAAGAAGTAGTCCATAGGAGTTAAATCCGACGATCTCAGAGACCACGCTGTTGGACCACCTCGGCCTATCCATCTATCACCATCTCGTGTGTTGACAAGTCACCAGAGTATGTGAGAAGTGAGGTGCTTCCCACAATGCCGAAATCACATTTGCTGACGGACATTCAGTGGCGTAGCTTCCAAGAACGGGTCTAGCGCGTTTTGTAGGAAATCACATTCATCTGCGAACGCTACTCAACGTGAAAAGAGGGGTGTGTCGATGCAGCGGTGCGGGAACCACGTGCTGTGGCCAACGCGTGGTGGAAAATCAGCTGGACCGATAGCGTGTACCCTTCGTAAGTGGTACGGATGTAATTGTTGCTCACGCAGAGTGTCGCAGACGATACTGTCACGAATACCCAAGCGCTATTGTTCGTCTACTCGTTGTCGGGTACTTCTCAGTGCAATGCAGAGTCTTCTTCAGATCAGGCCGTGGAGCACCACAGTCCTGCCTGCTCGCGGTAAAAGTACCTGTTTCTCAGAGCAGCTACGTAACTTGAACTAAAATATTGTTCGATGGCGTGCCACGCTGCGGAAAAACGGACGTGATACAGCCGACTGGCAGCTCTTATGTTACCTCGAGCTTCGCCATACACAAGGAGCATGTATGTTTATTTCGAAAATATACCGAACTATTTTTACTGTATCGGGGTGCACTCAGCCTCGTGATGCCAATTGAGGAGCTACTCGACCGAATAGTACCGGCTCCGATCAAAAAAAAAAAAAAAAAATAATAATAAGCCATCATTACGACCGGGAGAGCGGTGTGCTGGCCACACGCCCCTCCTATCCGCATCCTCAGCTGAGGATGACACGGCGGTCGGATGGTCCCGATGGGCCATTTGTGGCCTGAAGACGGAGTGCTTTTTTTACTCTATCGGAGACCCACAGGAACTGAGTAGGTCACGCAGCAAAGCAGATAGTAAATGACATCAGGTGACTAGCTAACGTAGCACACGGCATCCTAACTATCCTATTGCATACCAGGACAAGCTACTCTCAGATTTTTCTCTTTCCCTGAAACGTATTCAAAATATCGTGTACTCACTGCCATCTACAAGTCCTAGAAGTCTGTAATGGAAGTTTCCGAAACCCTGTGTATACGAGTAGTGTCTGTTGTGTCGCACATGTAATGACGCCATTGGTGTACACATTTCATGTGAAATGGAGGAATGGGAGGAAAAGTGTGGCTGGTGTGTGTGAAATCCTAAGGGACCAAACTGCTGAAGTCATTGGTCCCGAGACTTACACACTATTTAAACTAACATAAAAATAACACATTCTAAGTACAACACACTCACCCATACCCGAGGGAGGATTCAAACCTCGCTCATGAGGAGCTGCGCAATCCGTGACATGGTGTCTCAAACCACGGGGCCACTCCGTGTGTGGTGGCTGGAACTAGGGACCTTCAGCTGCACAAGAAGTTGAGGAAATGCAATGGCGAAAGTTGAAAATTTGTGCTGGACCGGAGCGCAATCCCGGTAATACTGCTTCTCATGAGCAGTTGCCTTAACCACTTACGTCATCCGGGCACCCTCCCTACCAGACCGAAATATCCAACTTATCGTACCCTGCAATGCGTCGTCCATCGTCCATTAACTCCTTTTCGGAGCAAGTAATTGATTTTCCATAGGATTTCGGTCCATATTAGTGCATCCGTACTGAAGGAAATGCCACGGAGCCGCTACGCTATCACAGAAATATATATAAACTGATAGTGTCTGTTCTGCCTGGTATGCACTGTGCGACTGGAAGTCACTAGTTTCCCACTCACCCTTTCCCTTTTCTTCCCATTCCTCGATTTCATGTAGAGTTAAAAGTTCTCATGGTGGAAGGCATATATACTATCATGGGAAGGCAGGTAGACCATCAGATAACACTGAACGAATGTATATTTCAATCTTGATCAAGAAAAGAGGCTTACTAGACCACAACAGATCTCAGCAACTTGATTACGGCAGACATCACAGCCAGGGAACAGAAGCAACGCACTTCATCATTATAAGATTTCGAAGCATGTGCACATGTGGCCCAATAGTTTGGTAGCAGACATTCGCTGCATTCCTGTGTTTCACTCAACAGAAGATTTTCGCTTTCGGTTTTTAATTTGTTTATTTTAATTACTCTCTTCAACTTCGGCCACGCTACAACCTAACAGTTTTTTTTGATACATTGTGATTATTCTCGCTATGAAAATAATTTTATGTATGTCAATTGCTTTAGCTAAAACTTGGATACATATCTTGCATGAATGTTCACTGTAGGTAGCGTCCGGTATTTCAAATGAGGGCTATTGTTGAAGTATATGGGTACTGGTATCTGAAATGTTTTGAATTTGCAACTGCATTCTGAAAGGTGATTGGCGGATTAGTCGAGAGTGTAGGTCATGAGCTTTTAAGTCGCGGAAATAAAAGTAAAAAAAAAGAAAAAAACTGTTCATATTGCAATTATTTGAACAAGCGCTTTAGGACGTAGTTTTTTGAGTCTTGTCCAGTAGGATGTTCTGAAAGCATTCACAGAGTTGGTCCTGTATTTCATAATTTTGTATTTTGTTCACTAGGTGACAGTGTGGAACCGTATATGAAATGTATCATGTGTATGCCGCTATGGGCGAACAGAGCGAGCACTTGTGCCTAGTCCCCGACGTGCAAATATTACTAAAGGCTTAAGAAGAGAGCAGAGAACTGGCGGGACGTTTGAGTCTGTGATATTTACATGGAGTGCAACAGGTAGGTCAACAGAGTAATATTATTGGAGAAATATAAAAAATATACAGGAGTAACGAAAAACATTTGCGAAAGGAATGTCTTTTACTTACCAATGTTTCTACAGGCAACATAAACTTGCACATGCATCCCCCCAATACGTAACTGACAAGTTACATGGTCTGTAGAATCATCCTGGCACAACCGACTTCGGATACGTCACTGACTCATTCGTATCAGCTGGCATGAGTCATAAAGTTAAATGCTGTTTAACTTTCTGGCCTCACGCACCATTCCCCACCACCAGTGTCACAAACAGCCCGTATATGGATCATGCATCTTCAGCAGAACGTCTCTTGAATCTTTCGCATTTGTATGTGATAAGTTGGTATCATAATCAAAAATTGAGCTTTATCTTCAGCTGTGAGCAATGGTGAATATTCGGGGACGTGACAGGGACGATCATTCGAAGCAAAAAACGTCTAGTAATCATGGATTCTAAAGTGCCTACCCTAAGTGCTATAAGCACTTCGTCATCTTCAGTACTATGAAACACATATCTTGTACTGAACAAGTGCGCACAGCTCACGAGGTATGCATTTTAGTTCTATGTTTGCCCGCTCTGAGCCCTATGCAACTTAACTCCTGAGGTCATCAGTCCCCTAGAGCTTAAAACTACTTAAACCTAACCAACCTAATGACATCACACACATCCATGCCCGAGGCAGGATTCAAACCTGCGACCGTAGGGGTATCGCGGTTCCAGACTGTAGCGCCTAGAATCGCTCGGCCACGACTACATTTAAAACAACGCGATATTATTCACAGTAACACAATATATTGAGAGATATCGACTTACTGAAGTTCTCATTATTCTAGAAATTCCAACATTTTGAAGATATTTTGATGCCAATACAATGATCAAAAATGTTTTCTTTAGTCACTGAACGTAAATATTATTAGTAAGTAGATTAGGAAATTTATATGTGTCTTTATACTTCAAACGCTACTCTTGACCTAAAAAAATCTGATTCTTATACAACCATGTTCCTATTAGCGCAGTCACTGTCTGATGATTAGTCCAGCACAATGGCTCAACGTTTGGTTACAAAAATGTTGTACAAGAATATTTATTTATATCTGTAGCGTTAGTGACGCCTCAGAACCGTGACTAAGGAAAAAAAAAAAAAAAAAAAAAGAAGCAGAACAACAGAAATACGGACCTTACTTTCTGGTGTGCGTTCAGGGTATACTAATAGCAGCCAACATTTCATATAAAAATTTACAAATTGTCTTTAAAGGAATGCAACAAGCATACAACAGTGGTAACAATATTGTTTCCACTTGCCAGTTGTCTCTTGTGTTATTTGTAACTTAATGCGAGCTGCCATGCCAAACTAGCTGCCGTGTATCTCATTGTTGTATAAAGGAAGAAACACAGCTGGATAGGAATTCAAAATTTGTTTTATACGTTCGGAAGCAGTATTCAAACGTTACTTCTTTCCTTACGTATATACTCTTTATTAACAAATTTGTCGCCCATTTCTGTGATGAATCGTTTTTCGAGTCCGGTATTTCGGAGCTCCGTCTTCTCTCCGTAGACGTTTCGCCATCCACTTACACACTCTATAGACCACCTTAGTGTATAGCTGTAGGTATTTAGCACTGCATGACGTGCCGAGTTACTTTCCGTTACAGTCGCACATGAAACGCAAGAACAGTGCATAGATGGCTCTGTGTATTCTGTGAGTCTAATCTTGCATTGTTCATCCCATATGGGGGCGATAGAATATCTGTAGATTCTTCACTTAATACTGGTTGTGGGAATTTTGCAAGTATGCTTTCGTGAGTCAAATAAACCCATTCGCGTAGCCGTTCCTTCATACGTCCATTACTTTTACATGACATTACTTGTATAACATGTATCCCCCGAATAATCATCTATCCGTTGTGGAAAGACGTCGAGGACATAAATTTAATTTAATAGTCACTGAACAACATGTCCGAAAGTTGATGTTTTTGAATAATGGTCTTGATGGTACAAACCAGAGACTTCTTTATCAGAATCTGAAGTCAGCTGTTCCAGTGGCAAAGGAAATACGTGGTCCAAGGCTACAACTTTTACTTCTTCTTCTTCTTGCATAAACACTGAATTTGAATCAGTGAGACATGGTGTACCTCAAGGTCCGATTGGGTATTCTGTTGTTTTTGAATAACATAAATGATCTGCAGTTTCCAGTCTCAGAATATGAGGAGATGCTGCTTGTTAGTTTTTCCAGATACTAAAAGAATAGGAATACAAGCTATTATAAGTTCCTTTACTGAAAAGACACCCCTGAATTATTCGAAATCCACAACAGAGTATTCTAGGCAAACGTATTATCGTCGAATTTTATCAAGACACAGCATACAGACTTCGGTTCTTCTCATAGGACCAAACAAGCTATAAACGTTGGTTTCAAAAACAATAAAGTACAAAAGTCGACAGAGTTATGTTTTGCACAGATCACAATGTTAACTGGAAAACCTACTGCCTAGAACTAATGGAGGATCTTGGTTCTGTTGCTTGATGTTCGCATTATAACTGTTATCGTCGATTACAAAATTAAAGAAACTGGTTATTCCGCATTTTTTCGTTTACGAATCAGTTATGGAATCCTTCTTTGGAAAAACTGAACTTTCAGGGATAGTATTTTCGGAGCACGGAAGTGTATTATGATAACTATATTATTTTCGTGTTATCTCTGCAATGTCTTGCGGAGAGCTCTTTAGAAGACTAGGCAATCTGACAACTACTTAACAATACGTATATTCATTATCGGTATAATGTCCTTACTCATTTCGTGCGAATAATTCTCTTTTCACAGAAAATAGTGGAAAGCATGAGCATAACAACAGCACCAAAAATTCTCGACAAATTCAATAATAATAAGCTAATAAGCAGGACATATGCTAGTGTATTGCGATCCTTACAGGTAATATTCATAGTGAAGTTAAAGAAAGGCAGCCCGTTTTGTCATCGGTTCATTAAGCGAGTAAGCGAGTTAATATTTTTAGTGACGTTTTCGAGGCGTTTGATTGTGTAGATAGTTATAGTCGTAGAAAACTTGAGTTTTATGGAATCGATGGTTTTACACACAACTGATTTGAATCATACTTACAAATAAGAATCCAATAAGCTGTGCTGAATAATTCGAACAGTATTTTGGAACTTAAAAAATTTGAGGGACTGGTGAGAAGTCACAGAGAGGGTCCACAGGGCTTAATTCCTGTTCGTTATACACTATCGAGTCACGTTAATGTGATCACCTGTCAAAGGCCTCAATAAACATCTTTTGAAGGTCAGATCGCTGAGAGAGTCGCAGCAGGAGAGTCAATCAGGTTCTAGAACGTACCGACAGGGATGTGGTGCTACGCCTACTCCACTATCGCGGCCAGCTGCGCTACGTTTGTCGGATGAGGAATCGTGGTGCAAACAGGCCTGAGTGGCTTTAAATACAGCGAGTTTGGTGGAAGGGAGAGTACGGAATATTCATCATGGTGCTCTTCCAACCTCATACACACATTGCCAGCAGTGTGAAATGGTGCATTATCCTGCTGGTAGATGCCACCTTGCCGATGAAAAACAACCTGTATGTAAGGGTGGACGTAGTCCCCAAGGACAGATAAATACTAGTGTTGATACAGTTTGCCTTCCAGCATGACGAGATCACCCAGTGAATGCCACGAAAACATTCTCCAGAAAATAGCACTCTGACCTCTGCCCTGGGCCCTTCCGACGATTCTTGCAGATACTTTTTGATGTGTTGGCAAATGTGCCAACACCTTGTAGATAGAGGATGCCGAAATGCACGCTATCTAACGCAGACGGGCGTGAATTCTGGAACAGGATAAGTAGTGAATTCTAATAAGAAAAGTATGCAGCTCCTCGAATACTTAACTTTATTCGATCCTTGTGGTACATCGCTCTTGATAATACAAATAAGACTATCTTCAGATACGGTTAATGGCGCCTTGCTAGGTCGTAGCCATGGACTTAGCTGAAGGCTATTCTAACTGTCTCTCGGCAAATGAGAGAAAGGCTTCGTCAGTGTAGTCGCTAGCAATGTCGTCGTACAACTGGGGCGAGTGCTATTCCGTATCTCGAGACCTGCCTTGTGGTGGCGCTCGGTCTGCGATCACACAGTGGCGACACGCGGGTCCGACATGTACTAAATGGACCGCGGCCGATTTAAGCTACCACCTAGCAAGTGTGGTGTCTGGCGGTGACACCACACTTTTCTTTCAGACGTTTTCACGGTGACGCTGTATAAGAAGTGATACATCTCAAAAGTCCACCTGTTGTTATTCAATGAACAATCAGCTGCGGTATTTGCTTGCGAATCCCAGCCTGTGACGGTAATGAATGGGTGTATGATCCAGGCACCTGCTGTAGAAGCCCAATACGCAGCAATGTCCGCAGAACGGTCGTCGAGGAAACACTATTGATAGTTCCTTGGTTCATCTCTGCGACCAGTTGGTCAGTAGTTGCAAGTTTACTCGCACGTACACATCTCCACAGCCTTGGTTCACCTCTGACACTTATGGTCCCTGGATCACCACAGTTGCCTCGGTGCCCGCTTTGGATAGCGCCATTTTGTCATGCATGGTATACTTAACACGAACATTTTAGAGACTTAGTTGTTTCCACCCTTGGACAGAAAGTCTATGATCGTGCTCTTTCGTACCTCAGATAAATCGATCCCATTTCTGCATTACGATAACGACTGCAGGCAAAGGCCACCTCAAATAAGAATAATATGGGTTGTTCATCCACAATCATCATGTAGGTACCTCTCCAAGGAGTCGAGAATTTTAACTGCACCTTCATACTACACATATTCGCTGGTGAAATTATTCATAAATGATCCATCACAATTTTAGACGATTTGTGATGTCCACACCTACAACAGTAGATGAAAGAATGATCTTTATTATCCTTTAATAAAGTTGTTAGTGACTCAGAAGAGAGTTCAATATGCAGCAACAAAAGTTTTTGATCATTTGTCTAATAACATGAAATACACTCCTGGAAATGGAAAAAAGAACACATTGACACCGGTGTGTCAGACCCACCATACTTGCTCCGGACACTGCGAGAGGGCTGTACAAGCAATGATCACACGCACGGCACAGCGGACACACCAGGAACCGCGGTGTTGGCCTTCGAATGGCGCTAGCTGCGCAGCATTTGTGCACCGCCGCCGTCAGTGTCAGCCAGTTTGCCGTGGCATACGCAGCTCCATCGCAGTCTTTAACACTGGTAGCATGCTGCGACAGCGTGGACGTGAACCGTATGTGCAGTTGACGGACTTTGAGCGAGGGCGTATAGTGGGCATGCGGGAGGCCGGGTGGACGTACCGCCGAATTGCTCAACACGTAGGGCGTGAGGTCTCCACAGTACATCGATGTTGTCGCCAGTGGTCGGCGGAAGGTGCACGTGCCCGTCGACCTGGGACCGGACCGCAGCGACGCACGGATGCACGCCAAGACCGTAGGATCCTACGCAGTGCCGTAGGGGACCGCACCGCCACTTCCCAGCAAATTAGGGACACTGTTGCTCCTGGGGTATCAGTGAGGACCATTCGCAACCGTCTCCATGAAGCTGGGCTACGGTCCTGCACACCGTTAGGCCGTCTTCCGCTCAAGCCCCAACATCGTGCAGCCCGCCTCCAGTGGTGTCGCGACAGGCGTGAATGGAGGGACGAATGGAGACGTGTCGTCTTCAGCGATGAGAGTCGCTTCTGCCTTGGTGCCAATGATGGTCGTATGCGTGTTTGGCGCCGTGCAGGTGAGCGCCACAATCAGGACTGCATACGACCGAGGCACACAGGGCCAACACCCGGCATCATGGTGTGGGGAGCGATCTCCTACACTGGCCGTACACCACTGGTGATCGTCGAGGGGACACTGAATAGTGCACGGTACATCCAAACCGTCATCGAACCCATCGTTCTACCATTCCTAGACCGGCAAGGGAACTTGCTGTTCCAACAGGACAATGCACGTCCGCATGTATCCCGTGCCACCCAACGTGCTCTAGAACGTGTAAGTCAACTACCCTGGCCAGCAAGATCTCCGGATCTGTCCCCCATTGAGCATGTTTGGGACTGGATGAAGCGTCGTCTCACGCGGTCTGCACGGCCTGCACGAACGCTGGTCCAACTGAGGCGCCAGGTGGAAATGGCATGGCAAGCCGTTCCACAGGACTACATCCAGCATCTCTACGATCGTCTCCATGGGAGAATAGCAGCCTGCATTGCTGCGAAAGGTGGATATACACTGTACTAGTGCCGACATTGTGCATGCTCTGTTGCCTGTGTCTATGTGCCTGTGGTTCTGTCAGTGTGATCATGTGATGTATCTGACCCCAGGAATGTGTCAATAAAGTTTCCCCTTCCTGGGACAATGAATTCATGGTGTTCTTATTTCAATTTCCAGGAGTGTATATGACAGGTAGGAAAGCAAGTTCTGATTCTAACCTAAAATAATTACTTGTGGACAACTCCTTCTGCTCTTTTTGAAAACTGATATTCCGAAAAAACGCTAACATTTAGTCACGACTGTTCTTCCCAAACACCATTACGAATGTTAAAGGTGGCAAAAGACTCTGCTACATACCAGAAGCACCCTCTGCCATAAGCCGTATGGTGACTTGTGCAACTCAGCTGCAGCAGACAACAGCGGTGGTGGGAGACTTGTTTACCAGCTGTTCACCAATACTGAAGCAAAAATCCGTATAGGAGATATCGAAACATCTCGTGAGTACATGGAAATGGACTATATACAGTGAACCTTAGAAGGATTAAGACGCAAAGCAGTGAAGTATGTCATCATGAAGAATTATGATCTTCAAACAATATTGTAGAGAGTGCGCTTGGTGCATATGTGAAAGAATGAGAACGGCGGATATTGAAAAATAGAAAAAAAGTATAGCTGATTTACGTTAAAATCTATCGCAACACCGAGATTAACTATCAGAATAGCTGCAGTTCAGAAACCTGTCATAATAGGGGACGTCAGCCTTGCTTTTATCCGCGAAACTGAGTCAAGATTGTTCTACCTGAACAGTAATAATAATAAACTCCCTGAAACATTGTAACTGTCTTCTGAAAGCTGTAACATTCAAGATTTTCGTTAACTTTAAATCGCGTGCTCACTCGTGAAATACACATGGTATGATTTTGGATGGCAGGAAATAATAGCGAGCATTTACAGCTAGTCTTATGTTTCTGTTTCCTTTTTCGTACGGTTCCGTCAGTACTTCGCTACGGTAATTCATGTAGTTGGTAGCGACGTTTTCCTGAACAGGTCATGGTTGCTACCTTCCTTTATGCTAAACACTAATGAAATTTTCATTCATTTCTCCTTCCGTTTAATCGTTATTTAGTGTATTGCAAACAAAAGGTAACGTCAGTAATTCCATAAAATACGCTCCTGACACCAATATATTATATGCTATGTATTCCATTACAATATTTTTAAAAGTAATAACGGAAAGATTATTTTAAGTTAGCTTCGATTACATTTCTGGCCAAAAAGAACAACTTTGTGTTGCGTCAGCGTGCCATAACAATGGGTCGACTCTCTTACTCACTGGTTCCGTTGCTAGGTTTCTGCACTTACGTCGCGTCCTTTCAACTGTTTCGCAACGTGGTGTTGGAAGCGACATTGCTAGCGAGGTCTGACGTTTAGCGAAGCGGAGAGTACTATGGCAGGAGTCTCGCGAGAGGTTGCACTCAGTAGACGCCTTCGGGTGGAAGGCGGGGCTGATGAGCGGATCATGGACACGATCAGACTCCAACAGCTGCAGCTGGAAGCTGCGAACAGCCAGTGCAGGCGTGTAGACGCACTGCTGGAGAAACTGGACGCAGCTACAGAGACGCTGATACGCTGTTGTGGAGCGGACTGCTCCGGAATGCGTCCCCAGCTGGAACGTAAGCTGGATCAGGATAAGCAGCTGGAGAAAGAGCAGTGTCAGCTCCTGCAGAGGCGAGACCAGGATGATTACTCTGAGGTGGTGGGCGAGATATACGAACTGGAAAAGGACGAGAAAGAGGAGAAACAGCTCGAGGACGAGCTGCAGCAGCCTCTGCAGACAGAACTGCAGCAGCAGGCGGCAGAGGAACCTGGCCAGCAGCAGCAGGAGCAGGAGGAGGAGCAGCGACGGCAGCTGCATCTCCAGCAGCTGGAGGAAACGCTGGAGAGAGATCAGGTGCTGTGGTGGTATACCGACCCGCCTGCGACCGAGTCGGGGTGGCGCATGGCCGCAGTCTGCCTGTGTGGAGTTTCTCTGCTAGTTTGCGGGCTCCTTCCGTGTCTGTGGTCCGCTGTTGGGGATTTGCAGCTGATTCACCACAGCCCACCGCCGATCTGAGAAAGTGTGCCGTCAGTGTGTCTTTGTGTACGGGTCTGGCGTTATCGTGCTTTTGACAGACATTGGCTGGAGTACTCCTCCTGTTATAGGAGTCTGAGAAACTCGCCACCCAAATCTACAATGCTCTGCCGTCTTACAAAATACAGTGCTAATCTCAGTAGTTGTTTAGCAAGTAAGAAAGTCATTTGGACAGAATATGGCTGCAGTACTCTTCCTGTTATAGGAGTCTGAGAAACTCGCCACCCAAATCGACAGTGCTCTGCCGTCTTACAGAATACAGTGCTAATATCAGT
Organism: Schistocerca serialis cubense; assembly: GCF_023864345.2. Lineage (NCBI taxonomy): Eukaryota > Metazoa > Arthropoda > Insecta > Orthoptera > Acrididae > Schistocerca > Schistocerca serialis. Next base: position 91,930,210 of record NC_064649.1, read on the forward strand.
AGTTGTTTAGCAAGTAAGATAATCATTTGGACACAATATGGCTGCAGTACTCCTCCTGTTATAGGAGTCTGAGAAACTCGCCGACCAAATCGACAGTGCTCTGCCGTCTTACAGAATACAGTGCTAATGTGAATACTTGTTTAGCAAGTAAGATAATCATTTGGACAGAACATGGCTGCAGTACTCCTCCAGCTTCTGGAGTCTGAGTTGTCTGCCCGCAAAATTTACAAGTGTCTGAGGCTCTATGCTCGCATAATCCATAATGTATTTCACTGATTGTGATATACCACATGTGTAACAAGTAATGTCGTTATTTGGGAAGAATATCGCTGCTGTTCTACTCCCGTTTCTCTAGCAAAGGATGAGTGCAACCAAACCTACAATGCATGAGATGCTTACAATATGCAATGGTTATGTCATTACTTAACAAGTTACATCTTCATTTGGACAGAAAATGACTGCTGTACTCCTCCAGCTTCAGGATTGTGAATTGTTTGGTCGCTCAACTTGCAGTGCATGGTGTTCTCGTGATATACAGTGTGTTCGTCATTATTTGCATAGCAAGTAATATCTTCATTTCGACAGAAAATGACTGCATAACTGTTCCTGCTTTACGAGTGTGTTTGCTCTCATGAATGAAAGTGCCACAGAATACAGTGTTTATCTAATTACTTGTGCAACAAGTAATATCTTGTTTTGGACTGAATACTGGTGCAGCACTCTACATAACTAAAGTACCTAAGCATGCCTACAGTGAATGGTACGCTTACAATGTACAGTTTTTAACTCATTACATATGTAACATGTAATTATCTTAATTTGAACAGAATCTTGTTACAGTACACCTTCTGTTTCAGGTGTCTGAGGTTGATTGCTCGGATACTCCTACTTGTATAACGAGCAATTTTTTGATTTCTGGAGGACATCGCTGCAATTCTGTTCCGGTTTCTGGAGCTCTAGGATGGCAGCAGTGAAATCTACTGTGACTGGTACGCTTCCACACATATAGCTCGTCTCCTTACTTCTGTACCAAGTAATATTTTAGTTTGGACAATATTTTGTTACAGAACCACTCTTGTTTCAGGATCTTGATGCTGTCTGCTTGCGTATTCTACGGCGCATTACACTGACTGTGCTCTGCCTAATTACTACACAACAAGTACTATTTATACTTAAGAATATCGCTGCAGTTCTCCGCCTGTTTCTGGGTCACAAGGATGTATTCTGCGAGTAAGTAAAGTGTTTATTTCACAATTTAAATTTTGAATGACAGAGTTGGAGACTTTCCAAAAAGTCGATTATGATAAACGAAACTAAGTTTATTTCTTTACTTGTGACACTGATGCTATTTTGATGTTATCGAAAGAATTATTTTGAATTTCTCCTCCTTTTGCAGGAATCTGTGCAAGTGTGCAAGCCATATATACAGTGGAGTGCTGGCTGAGAATATACAGTGTTTACGTCAGCTGTGGAGCTGGTTGATTGTAGTTTGGACATAAAACTACGGTAGTGGTGCTCTTGATTCCTGATTCAGTGCTACATATCAACAACTCGTTGTTTATTGGCAGTATACAGAAATTTGATCGTGCTTTGGACGGACAATCACATCTTCCATGAGTCTGAGAAAGTTCATTCTTGCTAGAAATCAATGTTTTTTAGTATTTAACTTTGTGTGCTATTAAAACTACTTGAACATTATTGAGATCAATATGTGTCTTACTTATATAGAAATTTAGGAAGGGTCAGACATTGCGTGTGGTTAAATAACTAATGTAACATTTTTGTAGCGATCTGTACTATAATATTTTCAAAATTATCCAGCACTTCTAACTGTGTAATTAGTAGCATACATCTTACTTTCCAGTTTCCTGATACCTGAGTTTAAAGCTTGTTTTCCACCAGAATTTTGTTTAGCAGCCAGAGCTTGATGTGGTTCATTAGGTAACCTGTGCAGGGCCAAAATGTAGTCTACTGTCAGGAAGTTGGTTGGGATTCGTCACCACGGTTGTTCGTAGATGTATTGAAGTAATAATACTGAAACTCTGCGTTAGACTGAAAAATACAATTCTACTTATGCCTTGGTTTGTTCTGGTACTAATTTGGCGAGTCAGTATGGCATGTAGCGCTTCTATGGTTGGATCGACATAAAGAACGAAAATAAGTATGAAAATAGTGGAACGTAGAAACTCGTTTGTGGAACAGGGGCTCTGCCAGTCGAAATGCACGAATTACGAACATTTAAAAATGGACAGCATGCACAATTAGTTTCAAGCATGATATCATGAAAACACAAGTGGCAGTAAAATTTTAAACAACATACAAACAGCCAGACCAAACTTGGCGCTGTAATACCTGCACAGAAATCTGTCACTCATTACAACCAAATTTTTGGCAGTAGATGAGATAGGGAACTGTAACTCTCAAACCGGCGTGGTAGCAAAAGGGCTAATATCATAAACGCTATAAGAATATAAGACGGGAGCAAGTACACAGATAATAAATAAGGGAGATCTTACATCTTTCTATAGGGGAGTGAAGGATATGATAGTGACATAAAAGAAAATAGTTCAGATACTAACGTCTAAGAGAACAGAAATGGCAGCCTACAAAATAAGAAAATATTTATGAAAAACTAATAAACAATGCACTAAAACAGAGTCCTCCGGCTCACATCCGGTGGCGTATATGATATTTACTTGAACCATGTTACAAAGAGTTCAGATTTTCTCTATTTCGCAGCATACATTACTCACTAAAAGTGTCCTGTTATGGTCTAGGTTTTGACCAGTGACGTAGCATCATGCGACCTAGGTATGATCATATAAGACATAAAAATTGCGTAGTGCCGTCAGTATGTCCAGACTACGTTGTCCGACAACATAACGGGCCACACGAATTGCAGCCTCGTATACTACAACGTTACCGGTCACTAACCCAGCAATGTCTGCGGCAACACATTTCCTTGAGAGAAGTTTTTACAAAGGGGCCACACTATTGCCACAAAATGGAAGTACACGTACTAGTGGAAGTTGAGTATAGCTCTACTAATTATACACCACACAAGGAATCAAATTAGGAAGAACATTAGAAATCGGACTTCGTGCATGCGTTCTCTTGCAAGTAACCGAAATGCGATCATCCTTCAGTTTTTAGATATTGACGACTCTTACTGAAGTTTAATGTAGCTGGTTAAATTTCACTATTGATCAACTGGCCTTATGGTACCAGAATTGTGATATGCTTTAATAGAACTGAAATATTTTACTAAAGGGAAGTATGAAATAAAAATACAATTTTATATTTTTGTTCACCAGCATAAATCACTGTTTATACTAATTTCCGCTTCATGTGGATGAAAGTACACGTGCGTTTCCACTATTCCTAGCAACATTTTTGCTACCCATTTGGCACTGGTTCGAAGACTGGAATTTTTTGTATGGTTGATCAAGCGTGCTTCCGAGCTCATTGCGACAGCTTACCTACAGTTTTCTTTTTTCTCAGATTGCGATGTTTGCTTAGTTTACATTAATTTCGATGTCGCATAGCTCTGGTATACACGAATCGCATTTATAAATTACGTAGTTTTTCCGTTTGTTCACTAGAACATTTCTGTACAAAGCAAATGACAACACATGTGGCTACATGTTATGCACTCTAACATGCGAACAAACCTGAAACGATATTGTTCTCTCTCAGACACGTGACTGCAGCACTTTCGGTGAGAGAAGTAGGAAACAGAAGTTAGAGCAAGACGGAAGCATTCAAAGACAAGGACAGAAGTAGATCATGTTCTGCAATACGAAATATTCTCGACTTTTGGTGGAGACACAGGCAACCCCTCCCGGTACAGTGTGTTAACTGTAAGACGGCAGAGTTGTGAGGGGAGTGCGGGGAGAGGAGGAAGCAAGCATTGCGAGAGGAGATGAGCCGTTGGCGGGGGGGAGGGACAAGACACGCCTGCCAGTTGCACTGCTGGCACTACAAATTGCGCGTCATGCTTACACGAAAGCAGACGAAAGGCTTGGAAGTAAAACTCGCTTTAAATGCCATCTATATATAAATGAATCTATGTATGTTTGTCTACTATGCGCTCACAAACCATTCATCCGATTGCAATGAAACTTTGGTGAGTTGTTCTCCGAACCGCCTGAAAGTGTAATGAACAATGTTCAACAATATTGCCACTGTAGAATGCGTAGCGCAATTGATTCGGTAAAGGCTTGTGAAGCAGAGGACCCAGGTTCGATTCCCACTGTTCGCAATTTCTTTTTGATTTTATTTCATTCCCCGCAATGTTAAACTATTAATTATAAAATTTAAATATACTTAAACAGGTCATATAGTATAAAGTAACTATCAATAAATGAATGTATGTATGTCTGCCCTCTGTGCGTTCCCAAACCATTCATCCGATTGCGATGAAATTTTGTGATTTGTTGTCCGTACGCCCACGAAGGTTCCTAGCCGAAAAAAAAGAAATAAGACACATTCTTGAGGAGATATGACGTCATGAACAATGAGCTGCCACCGCGGGAAAATACCCAGATTTATGCATCCACTATTTGAGAATGAGAGCACTTAGCCCTCTGTGCGTTCCCAAACCATTCATCCGATCGCGATGAAATTTTTGTGATTTGTTGTCCGTACGCCCACGAAGGTTCCTTGCCGAAAAAAAAGAAATAAGACACATTCTTGAGGAGATATGACGTCATAAACAATGAGATGCCACCGCGGGAAAATACCCAGATTTATGCATCCACTATTTGAGAGTGAGAGCACTTAGCGACTAGCAACAAACGTTAACATACAATTTCAAACCTTTACGAAAATTTTTCTCGCTGACACCCCCCACAAAATAATGAAAGGAAAAAAGGTTGTCGCTTACTACATTTTCTCAGTACATACCGTAAATCTGCTGCAGTGGGCATGGCGTTTTAATGTATTATTTCATTACTATTAACTCTAATCGCAACAAATTTCGCATACAGTATCCAGATATATCAGTAAATGCGCCGGCAAATTTATGTCTCTTTACGACATATAATTCAGGAGGTATGACGTGGTAAACATCGAGATGCGTGAAAAAGTGCAGCGTCAGGCATGACGTTTTCTTCTATTATTTCTTCACTACTAACACTATTCGCAACACGTTTCGCAAACGTGTTAAAAAAAGTATATAAAACCACGGGCGTATTCCTAAAAAACTAGCGAGATGGGCCAGCAACTGCCTCTTCACTCATTTTGATAATGTTTAGCACAACTTCACAATAAAAACACGCAGAACAGTACAACGCAAAACAATAACGAAGCAGACGACAATGGCTACCTTGTACAACACAGTCAGCTACGTAATGTTGGCAGCAGTCGAAACTGCGTGCCTACCGAAGCCTCTTGACGATTACCGACTTCTACCGATTCAGGACTAGGGAGAGGTTTACACACTGTACACAGCCATGCTCTCACCACCATACTTTCGTTTCGTCGTGGCTTCGTTAGTTCGCGGTTTTCGTGGTTGGTGTCGGTTGGTGTTAGACGTGTTTCTTATTCGGTCTTCGTTGTTTTTTGTTATTTGTTATACTTCTAAAACAGTTGAGGACTGCCGTGGCGTAACAGCGCCGTGATGGCGGGTGTTAATAGGCTGTATTGCAGTCACCCACATTGTGGCAATGTTGACCAAAGCTGCAAAATAAAGCTGGGGAAGTTCCTTCCAGTCTGCAGTTTCGTAGAGGAGGCGATACCAGATGTGAAAGTGAATCAGGTCTAAATTCTGTTGGTGCACAATTTGGAAACGGACCACCAGCAACAGACGTAAATTCACCACCAAAATGTTGTTCTCAAGTCCAAGATAGTCAGCAAAATGCATCTTTCAGCACTGATATTACAAATAGAAGTTAAAGCAATCCTCAGGGTCCTTTGTCTAGAGATAGTAAGACCATAAGGTCGTTTACACGCGACTGCTACTACACTCCTGGAAATTGAAATAAGAACACCGTGAATTCATTGTCCCAGGAAGGGGAAACTTTATTGACACATTCCTGGGCTCACATACATCACATGATCACACTGACAGAACCACAGGCACATAGACACAGGCAACAGAGCATGCACAATGTCGGCACTAGTACAGTGTATATCCACCTTTCGCAGCAATGCAGGCTGCTATTCTCCCATGGAGACGATCGTAGAGATGCTGGATGTAGTCCTGTGGAACGGCTTGCCATGCCATTTCCACCTGGCGCCTCAGTTGGACCAGCGTTCGTGCTGGACGTGCAGACCGCGTGAGACGACGCTTCATCCAGTCACAAACATGCTCAATGGGGGACAGATCCGGAGATCTTGCTGGCCAGGGTAGTTGACTTACACCTTCTAGAGCACGTTGGGTGGCACGGGATACATGCGGACGTGCATTGTCCTGTTGGAACAGCAAGTTCCCTTGCCGGTCTAGGAATGGTAGAACGATGGGTTCGATGACGGTTTGGATGTACCGTGCACTATTCAGTGTCCCCTCGACGATCACCAGTGGTGTACGGCCAGTGTAGGAGATCGCTCCCCACACCATGATGCCGGGTGTTGGCCCTGTGTGCCTCGGTCGTATGCAGTCCTGATTGTGGTGCTCACCTGCACGGCGCCAAACACGCATACGACCATCATTGGCACCAAGTCAGAAGCGACTCTCATCGCTGAAGACGACACGTCTCCATTCGTCCCTCCATTCACGCCTGTCGCGACACCACTGGAGGCGGGCTGCACGATGTTGGGGCGTGAGCGGAAGACGGCCTAACGGTGTGCGGGACCGTAGCCCAGCTTCATGGAGACGGTTGCGAATGGTCCTCGCCGATACCCCAGGAGCAACAGTGTCCCTAATTTGCTGGGAAGTGGCGGTGCGGTCCCCTACGGCACTGCGTAGGATCCTACGGTCTTGGCGTGCATCCGTGCGTCGCTGCGGTCCGGTCCCAGGTCGACGGGCACGTGCACCTTCCGCCGACCACTGGCGACAACATCGATGTACTGTGGAGACCTCACGCCCCACGTGTTGAGCAATTCGGCGGTACGTCCACCCGGCCTCCCGCATGCCCACTATACGCTCTCGCTCAAAGTCCGTCAACTGCACATACGGTTCACGTCCACGCTGTCGCGGCATGCTACCAGTGTTAAAGACTGCGATGGAGCTCCGTATGCCACGGCAAACTGGCTGACACTGACGGCGGCGGTGCACAAATGCTGCGCAGCTAGCGCCATTCGACGGCCAACACCGCGGTTCCTGGTGTGTCCGCTGTGCCGTGCGTGTGATCATTGCTTGTACAGCCCTCTCGCAGTGTCCGGAGCAAGTATGGTGGGTCTGACACACCGGTGTCAATGTGTTCTTTTTTCCATTTCCAGGAGTGTATAATTATACCAAAAACAGGCCAGAAAATTAAACGATTTTGACAATGGTACCGGTACTCCCCTGCTTTCAATACAATATGTTGTGCAGCGTGCTGGCTACCTGGAGATGGAGGAAAACGCATGATGTGATGAACAAAATAAAGAGTACATCAACAGATGAGTTTATTCACCTTTAACCTGAATTCTGGTATGTGAATGTCTAGTATTTTCGTATTTCTTCACTGAAACCTTATTAGTATGCAAGGCCACCAAAATTTATATGCCAGGCTCCCCAAAACGTTAGTTACGCCACTGTCCATGAGAACAAGTCGTTGGTGCAGTTCGATGGTTGTGCGCCAGCATTCAGCATTATATTGTGGAACTGGACGGATATGGGCCCTATACTATCGACATTAGCTTACTTAGAATCGTCCGGCCCCAGAGTACATCAGTTACAGAACGCCTTATGAGCCACATACTGCTCACGCGATTAGAAATTTTCTTTTTAGTTTGTACTGTTTATCTCGGTATCCACTACAGTTGCAGAGCTCTTTTTAAAATACGAGATTCTATTTCTTTCCAACAAATGTTACTCTTATTAATAACGTGTGACTGATCATAGTAACTGTGTAATTCATACTTTTTTCCTCGTTTTAGGAGAGGAAGCGTCAGCTTGTGTGTCGGCCACGACCCATGTCCAAAGTACAAACTAGAGCCGATGGAATATGTACGCTGGAGGATGCTAAGTTCACCGGACTTGGATACGATGTGACGTCATTATGACGTATACACGCTACATCGAAAACGATAGAAACCGTATATCGACTATTCGACCTTTGTGAACTTTCGAGAGATTGTGACAGGGTAGCGCTGTGCTCTGCGCCATTCGTCTAAATGTGTTTTGCGTTCCTTGCGTTTAAATCGTGTATTGTACTGTGTTTGTGTCCTGTGCGTTGTTTTTCGTTTGCTCGCCTCTAATTATGTGTTCAGCATTTGAGAGACTAATGAGAGGAAACCTTACCACCATGGAATGCTTTGACACTATAATACCACCATGGAATGCTTTGACACTGCATTCAATCATTTCATACGTCAATCAGTACTAGACACTAACCTTTGGTTAAGATTACATTGAGAAATCCACTTCCCCTCGTATTTCATCTCCGGTTGACGATTTTTCTTCAACAATGCCTCATATTTTTCTTTTTAAGTTCGAAATTCAGTCATTCTACACATCAGTCATTACTGGACACTAAGGTACCTGTCTCTGCGGTCCGAGTGTAAAATTACTTGGAATTATGGTTGATAAAAGACTATCTTGGGATGGACATATAAATTACTTAGCTAACAAACTTGCATGAGTTCTCTTTCAGGTATATAAATTAAGAAAAAAAGTCGGCAAGAGTATGCTGCTACAATCTAATAAGTACTGACAAAACCAATTGTATGAAACCATACTAAAATGTTGATAGTAAATAAATATTATTTTCGGCGTAAGCATTCAATACAACAATCACACAATCTAATCTGGTCGGGACATAAGAAGACTTCACTTTTTTACGTGGTGTTTTCAAGGCCACGGTCACGAATATTTCTATTAGTATCCAGCTCTTTTATTTTGGCGAAATACATATACGCCGCCACACTGAGCTGTTTTCAGAATCGCACGTATCAAAACAAACCACTAGCTAACGACAGTTTAGAATCTCGAACGTTCGTAAAAGTCGATAGGTGTGTTAATCGACTAAAGCGTATATACGTCATAATGACGTCACATCATATCCAGGTTGGGTGAACTTAGCATCCTCCTGCCGAGAAGACACGTTTCTGTCGCTCTCTGTCGCGCGTGCTGCAGCGACAACAGTTTAGAATCTCGAACGTTTGTAAAGGTCGATAGGTGTGTTAATCGACTAAAGCGTATATGCGTCATAATGACGTCACATCATATCCAGGTTGGGTGAACTTAGCATCCACCATGTACGCTGCGCATAGCACTGGCCGCCGACGCTGTAGCCTTCACGTCAAGGTTAAACAAGAAAGGATAGAAAATGTTTGCTGGCACAGTTCATTAGTCAGTTTGATCCCGACCCCCATCCCTTTAAAAAAAGGGACCCTTCCCTCTGTTCAAGAATTACAAAGGGCGATCGAAATGTTTCTTTTCGAAGGCTGTACAGTCCATAACCGGTGTGGCAATCAGGTAAAACCACCGTGAGCATTGAGACACGCGTTTGGTAAATGATCTGTCCTGCTGTGCCAAGAAGACTGTAATTGCCAGCAGTATGTCCTCGTCCGACAGAAATCGTTGACCTTTTTTTACGCTAAGGAAGTTTATTACTATGTCATCCATATCGGACTCTGTGCGATGGTCAAACGACGGTACGTTTGTACGATTCTCCCGCGTGAATGCTTTCTTAAACATGGAATTTGAAACTTCGGTCTTCCTCTTGCTGTCTTCGTCTGCCAGACCAGACTGTTTCAACGAGTGACTGAATGGAAGCCTTAGACCCACTTAGAGATTTTACATCGGAACAGAATTTTTTCGGATTCTCCACGAAGGTTTGACGGTGGTAGCTGTTGTATACTTCCCACATACGAGGTGTGGCTAGAAAAAAACCGGACTAGTACTGGTGAAACAATAAAACGAATGCAATAAGGCTGAAAGTCGCGTGGCCTGTCACGTGACTCTCGCTCCGCCTACTGTTCGAGTTTCATCTGCCTCCTGCACTCAGTCTGCCCGTGGCGTCTGTTTTAAGTAGTTGACGTATTGTCTGTGCGTCGGAAAATGTTGAGTGTACATAAAGAACAGCTTGTTAACATCAAATTTTGTTTCAAACTAGGAAAATCTGCAAGTGATACGTTTGTAATGTTACAACAAGTGTACGGCGATGATTGTTTGCCGGCCGGTGTGGCCGTGCAGTTAAAGGCGCTTCAGTCTGGAACCGCGTGACCGCTACGGTCGCAGGTTCGAATCCTGCTTCGGGTATGGATGTGTGTGATGTCCTTAGGTTAGTTAGGTTTAAGTAGTTCTAAGTTCTAGGGGACTGATGACCACAGAAGTTAAGTCCCATAGTGCTCAGAGCCATTTGAACCATTTGATGATTGTTTATCGCGAACACAAGTGTTTCAGTGGTTTAAACGATTTAAAGATGGCCGCGAAGACACCAGTGATGACACTCGCACTGGCAGACCATTGTCAGCAAAAACTGATGCAAACATTGAAAAAATCGGTAAACTTGTTCGACAAGATCGCCGTTTAACAATCAGAGCAGTGTCTCAGTTAACAGGAGTTGACAAGGAAAGTGTTAGGCAGATTCTTCATGAAAGTTTCAACATGAACAAAGTGTGTTCAAAAATGGTCCCAAAGTGTCTCGCAATTGAACAGAAGGAACGCCGAAGAATGATTTGTTCTGACATCCTGGAAAACATTGAAAGTGATCTCACCTTCTTACAAAATGTTATTACTTGCGATGAATCGTGGTTTTTTACTTACGATCCCGAAACTAAACGCCAATCGATGCACTGCAAAACTCCTGGTTCTCCACTACAAAAAAAAAGCACGAATGTCAAAATCGAAATTCAAGGCAATGATGATTGTTTTTTTTGACATCAAAGGGATTGTGCACATTGATTGGGTACCAGAGGGACAAACAGTGAATCAGCATTACTACATTAGCGTCCTGGCTACCCTACGTGAGCAAGTACGGAGAAAACGGAACGATTTGTGGAGAAAAAAGTCATGGATCCTTCACCAAGACAATGCCCCACCTCACAGTGCGTTGTCAGTGAAGACGTTTTTGGCAAAACACAACATTCCCATCTTAGATCATCCACCCTACTCACCTGATTTGGCCCCCTGTGACTTTTTTCTTTTCCCTAAAGTCAAGTCAGCTTTGAAAGGAACTAGATTTGAGACTATTGAAGCAGTAAAAGAAAAAGCGACGGAAGTAATGTATGGACATACCGAAAATGATCTGCAGCATAGCTACGAACAGTGGAAAATTCGTATGGAGCGGTGTAGAGACCGAGGAGGAGAGTACATTGAAGGAGATAACATGAAATTGTAAATAAATGTTTTTTCCAGCATCAGTCCGGTTTTTTTCTAGCCGCACCTCGTAGATCTTTTCACAGAGACAACGAATCTGTGCTAATCTTGGCCCACCGTTATTGACGCATCCTCTTTTGAACAGAGAGTGCAACAGCCTATGCTTCCTCACCACTTTCCGGATATCGTTATTAAACCACGGCGGGTCTTTTGCGTCCATAATCCACTTACTAGGCACATACTAGTCTAGAGCACGATTTAAAATCTACACTCCTGGAAATGGAAAAAAGAACACATTGACACCGGTGTGTCAGACCCACCATACTTGCTCCGGATACTGCGAGAGGGCTGTACAAGCAATGATCACACGCACGGCACAGCGGACACACCAGGAACCGCAGTGTTGGCCGTCGAATGGCGCTAGCTGCGCAGCATTTGTGCACCGCCTCCGTCAGTGTCAGCCAGTTTGCCGTGGCATATGGAGCTCCATCGCAGTCTTTAACACTGGTAGCATGCCGCGACAGCATGGACGTGAACCGTATGTGCAGTTGACGGACTTTGAGCGAGGGCGTATAGTGGGCATGCGGGAGGCCGGGTGGACGTACCGCCGAATTGCTCAACACGTGGGGCGTGAGATCTCCACAGTACATCGATGTTGTCGCCAGTGGTCGGCGGAAGGTGCACGTGCCCGTCGACCTGGGACCGGACCGCAGCGACGCACGGATGCACGCCAAGACCGTAGGATCCTACGCAGTGCCGTAGGGGACCGCACCGCCACTTCCCAGCAAATTAGGGACACTGTCGCTCCTGGGGTATCGACGAGGACCATTCGCAACCGTCTCCATGAAGCTGGGCTACGGTCCCGCACACCGTTAGGCCGTCTTCCGCTCAAGCCCCAACATCGTGCAGCCCGCCTCCAGTGGTGTCGCGACAGGCGTGAATGGAGGGACGAATGGAGACGTGTCGTCTTCAGTGATGAGAGTCGCTTCTGCCTTGGTGCCAATGATGGTCGTATGCGTGTTTGGCGCCGTGCAGGTGAGCGCCACAATCAGGACTGCATACGACCGAGGCACACAGGGCCAACACCCGGCATCATGGTGTGGGGAGCGATCTCCTACACTGGCCCTACACCACTGGTGATCGTCGAGGGGACACTGAATAGTGCACGGTACATCCAAACCGTCATCGAACCCATCGTTCTACCATTCCTAGACCGGCAAGGGAACTTGCTGTTCCAACAGGACAATGCACGTCCGCATGTATCCCGTGCCACCCAACATGCTCTAGAAGGTGTACGTCAACTACCCTGTCCAGCAAGATCTCCGGATCTGTCCCCCATTGAGCATGTTTGGGACTGGATGAAGCGTCGTCTCACGCGGTCTGCACGTCCAGCACGAACGCTGGTCCAACTGAGGCGCCAGGTCGAAATGGCATGGCAAGCCGTTCCACAGGACTACATCCAGCATCTCTACGATCGTCTCCATGGGAGAATAGCAGCCTGCATTGCTGCGAAAGGTGGATATACACTGTACTAGTGCCGACATTGTGCATGCTCTGTTGCCTGTGTCTATGTGCCTGTGGTTGTGTCAGTGTGATAATGTGATGTATCTGACCCCAGGAATGTGTCAATAAAGTTTCCCCTTCCTGGGACAATGAATTCACGGTGTTCTTATTTCAATTTCCAGGAGTGTATTTCCACGTGGTCTATAATTCCTCTGTTGCCACCCTACTGGAACTAAATGTTTGGTGTTCATTGTCTAAGTGAGACACTAACAACTGCTTATCCGCTCTTCCTAGCAGAAACACTCTCCTAGCCCTCTGGACTGATTTATCAACTTTCGTAACCATAGTCGCTATGATGATATCATGTCCACTAATCTCCGTCTCTGTAGTGACACTATAGATAAGGTCCAGCCTATTTGTAGCTGCAAAGTCCAAGATACTTCCATTGCATGTGGGCTGCCAAACGAACTAATCAAGACAGTTTTCGGAAAACGAGTTCAAAAGTATTTCACAAGACTGCAGACCCTCATTTAGAGCAAACTGCCATCCGTCATATGAAATAGAAATTCTATCCAAGTCATCCTGTTTCTTTTGCAGTTACTCCCTGATGCCACTTTCTCAAACACTACAGTGTCATCAGCAAACAGTTGCGGAGCTATGCGCACCTTATCTGTCAGGTCATTTATGTATATGGAGAACAAGAGTGGACTATCTCAATTCCCTGGGGCACTCATGATTATACCCTTGCCTCTACTGTGTTCTGTTACTTAAAAAGGCTTAAAGACACTCACATATCTGAGAAACTATTCCATATGCTTGGACCTTCATTAAAATCTGGAGTGTGGTACTGTGCCAAAAGCATTCTGGAAATGTGTGGGTTCAGAATTTGCATTTTGCCCTTGATCCGTGGTTCACAGGATATCATGCAATAAAAGGGAATGCTGAGTTTCACCTAAGTGATGCTTTCTAAATCTGTGCTGATTTGTGGACCATACTGCCTCAAGGAAATTAGCTATGTTCAGTCACTTGGGTCTTTACGCTTGGTGAGAGGTTCACGATAAATGCAAGCTACGCTGAAGAGTATGGTCTGTGAAACAAAACTGGGGTTACATCTAGACTGGCAGCTTTCTTTTTCTTCCACTTCTTTCAGATGCTTCTCAACACTGGGAAACCTATTCTCATGTCGTCTATAGGGGAGGACATTCCATGCATCTATCTAATGTGGAAGAAAGACTTTTAACATGTTTTTATGCTTGCTCTTATTAGTCTCAATTTACCTTTGCCCTCTCTACATGAGTAATACGTAGGTGAGCGAATATTTTCAAAGATTCTGCCCTGAAAATTGCTTGTTACAATTTCCTAAGCCAACATCTTTTTTTTGTTTGTCTGGCAACTGAGATATTATTAGTATTTCTGTTATACTGCCCTTTGATGAAAGCAAGCTTCACATATGCTTCTTGTTTTCTGCTAGTCATACTTGGTATGAATCCTGCAGACCTGAGCTGTACCCTGAATATGATGTACAATCACCTCCAAACTGGCCAGGTTTGTCAGTAGATGGAAGTTCCACATGATCACTATTTCAATCATTTATTCACTCATTATGTTCCTTGGGTACTATTATGTGTTAGAACGTTTAGAGATGTGGAATAAGACAGGGTATGCAATACCAAAAGACAAGCAAATCATAAAAACTTATGCTGTATGGTGTATTAATAACAATCTGCCATTATACTGCTTAAACCTATTTGTGGTTTAGACAGATAAATTTAAACTGCAAATTAGAGAGATAATTACTACTGTGACAAAAGCTATTGCTTGCTCAGTTATATTGGCACTGTACTTGAGAGGATTCCTCCAGTACCATGTGAGAGCTTCGTCAAAAGCTGTATAAAATGAGGAAATTAAAACCGGGGAAGAGTTCTTCGTGAAATAGCATATACATACCTCAAACGTGAGAAGACACATTTTCAGTATGTGGGAATGTGGCCGCCCAGTCAATCATATTGCGGAAACAACTAAGATCTCAAAGGTAACTGTGAAACTATTGACCAAAAGAAGAATTTTTGTGTATCAAAATGCACAGAAGTATAAAATAACTAAAAGCAAACTGTTGTACTCAATGAAGCAAGCCTAGCACATAGCAGCATAAATAGCAGGAAGCGAACCGCCTACCACTGGTTATTCATTGCAGTACAAGATAGCTGGCTTGCAATGTATGTGCTCACAGGGCATTCTACTACAATACGGATAGGATGGGCAACACAGTATGAAACATGCAGTACACATTTATTAAAATCTTTGATACAAAATGAAATACTCCATTTTGAGTGCTACAAGGTGTGTAGCACTGGAGTCCCAATGCTAACTATCCTAACATTTTGAAAGGAACTGTGTAATCTCTAGCGCTCTGTTTGGACTGCTGTCTGTG
Organism: Schistocerca serialis cubense; assembly: GCF_023864345.2. Lineage (NCBI taxonomy): Eukaryota > Metazoa > Arthropoda > Insecta > Orthoptera > Acrididae > Schistocerca > Schistocerca serialis. Next base: position 91,945,551 of record NC_064649.1, read on the forward strand.
ACAGTAATAAAGTTTAGTATTTGACTCCGAAGTTCTCTAGATGCTCAGCATTTAATTGTCTCCAATCACTTATAAATAGTGGTTCGGTATTATGGCAGCAGTTTTTGATATCTTCGATAGAGATAATTGTAGATTGGAATTGTTTGCAGCTGATGAACCGCAACTGGGACTGTGGAACTGCAACAGGAACTGTCTGTGGTGTGTGATTCATCTTCATTTATCTGTGATCCGTGATTGGCAAAAGACTTCCAACTGTGCTCTACTTTTGGTAAGAGGAAGGTAGTACACACTCTCTGTCAGCTAACATAACTTGTGGTTTGTAGGATCTCTAATGGCAGCATAAATTAGTTCAGTATATGGGTATCATTTATGCAGTGTTTGCTTGGCACCTGGCCAGCAGATTGTCTGGATTGAGATGCCCTCTTATGACATTGCTGTGTACCAATTTACTGCAGGAACAGCTAGACTCTCAATCATTTGAAACATCATGAATCAATTTGTGTCAGCTACAGAAGTGGTCACAAAACTTTATCTACTGTGACTGCAAATATTGTCTGCTGATACCTTGATTCTACTGGTTTTGCTCGCTGTGAGCCTGAAACAAAATGGTTTACTAATTGTAACACTTAGAAGCAGCTCCAGTATTTCCCTGCCGCCAAAACCATCTTGAACTTCAAACTGGTAATAAGTCTAAATAAAGAAGATTTCATGTGTGCTCTCAACTTCATGAGTTTTCAATCCCTAACATAATTAAAAATTTACAACAGATCCTGTATCTCCCGACTGACAATGTCAAGAAACTTGACTCATGGTATGTATGGATAAAACAGGTTTTCTTTGTATAAGGATAGCATACAGTATTTTGCATGCATTTCTCCAGATCTCATTGTTGCAACAACACAGTATGGAAGGAAAGCTTGTTGTTTGAGGTTGCATGACGGCAGCTGGTTTTGGAGAATCTGTTGAAGTTTCATCTGTGACAGACATGAAGAAATTCTCTCTGACTTTAGAAGTATATATGCTGCCAACCACTCAGGCACCCAGCAGAAGGAGCGCAATCTACTCCATATATGCACAGTAGCTGATGCATGCACTGACCAAACAATGAACAGACACCCAGGTGTATCAGGATTGGAATGGCCTGTAATAGTACCTAAACATAAATCCAGCTGTCTCTCTTTGGTCTTTAATGGTGTGAGACTGGGACTTGCTGCAAGAGTGTACTTCAGACACTTTACAACTGTGTATTTCCCATGTGGGAGACATTAACTTATGTCATCTTATTGTTTCCCCTGTCCTCTGAGGACGTGATAAACAGCTGAACAATGAAGGATAATGGACATCAATGTAAAAAGGAAGAAAGTACATTTTGTTTTAAGTTTTATCATTTGTATTTTTGTTTTTGTTCCAAAAATGGTAAAGTGATTCTTGTAGCCTTTGAGCTACAACAGCTCAGACAATGAGAATTCATACACCTTATATAAATAGAGAAAAAAGATGTACCTAATTTTCAGTTTCTAGTTTAGATTCTTCCTAATTTTTATCGTTATTTTATAACGACTCCTCATTAAATTCATTTGCAAAACTTTTTTTCCTTGTAGTTTTTATGATTTTGTTTCATTATATCTTTCAACAATAAAAGATTGTTTACTGGATACTGGTTGCTAACTTTAAGTTGTCAGTATACATTTCATTTTGATATAACAAACAAAACAATTGGAAATTTTCTGGCTGTAGCACACATATTACAAGCTTACGAATTATGTAAAACAGATATTTGTTTTCCAGAGAATAATATAGCAGCAAATCACTTTTAAGAATTATTTATTGTAGGAATCTCATCTGTGAGTGGAGCTTCTGAGTATACTCTCCTCCCACCTCCAGTCTCTACTAACAATTTAGAAAGTAGTTGAACAACATATTTGACTCTGTATTTGACAATAATTTTATCCACTATGCACCATGGAATGCTAACAGATGTGTATATTATTTAACTTCCAGTATAATAAGTCATGGTTCAAAATATTAACATGAAAAGTCATGGTTCAAAATTTTAACATGAATTCTTTACAGAAAACTGGAGAACCTGTTGGAAGTCAACCTCAGGGAAGATCAGTTTGGGTTCTGGAGAAATATAAGAACACGCAAGGCAATACTGATTCTACAACTTACCTTGAAGATAGGTTAAGCAAAGGTAAACGTATGTTTATAGTAAACGTGGATTTAGAGAAAGCTTTTGACAATGTTGACTCTAAAACAATCTTCGAAATTCTGACAGTAGGAATAAAATACATGGAGCAAGAGGCTATTTACAGCTTGTACAGAAACTAGATGGCAGATATAAGAGTTGAAGGGCATGAAAGGGAGGCTGTGGTTGAGAGGGGAGTGAGACAGGGTTTAAACTTATCCCAGATGTTATTCTATCTGTACACTGAACAAGTCATAAAGGAAACAGTGGAGACATTTGGAAAAGAAACAAAAGTTCATGCGAAGAAATAAAAGCTCTGAGGTTTGCCAGTGAGTGACATTGTAATTCTGTCACAGACAGCAAAGAACCTGGGAAAGTAGATGAATAAAATGAACTGTGTCTTTAAATGAGGTTGCCAACAGCCTTGCCACAGTGGTAACATCGGTTCCGGTCAGATCACCGAAGTTAAGTGCCGTCGGGCTGGGCTAGCACTTGGATGGGTGACCATTCAGTCTGCCGAGTGCTGTTGGCAAGAGGGGCGCACTCAGCCCTTGTGAGGCAAACTGAGGAGCTACTTGACTGAGAAGTGGTGGCTCCAGTCTCAGAAACTGACATACGGCCAGGAGAGCGGTGTGCTGACCACATGCCCCTCCATATCTGCACCCTGTGACACCTACAGGCTTAGGATGGCACGGCTCCCGGCTGGTACCATTGGGCCTTCATGGCCTGTTTGAGAGGAGTTAAGTTTTAGTTTTAAATGAGGTTGTAAGATAAGCATCAAAGTGAAATAGGATTATGGGATTGTAGTTTAATTAAATCAGCAGATGCTGAGGGAATTAGATTTGGAAATAAGAAACTTAAAGTAGTAGATGAGTTTTGTTATTTGGGCATCCAAGTAACCTGGTGATGGCTGAAGTAGAGAGGATATAAAATGTAGACTGCAATAGAAAGTGAAGCATTCCTGAAGAAGAGAAATTTGTTAACATTGAATATAGACTTAAGTGTTAGGAAGTCTTTTCTGAAGGTATTTCTCTAGAATGTAGCCATGTATGGAAGTGACACATGCACGATAAACTGTTTAGGCAAGAAAAGAATAGAAGCTTTTGAAATGTGGTGCTACAGAACAATGCTGAAGATCTGATGGGTAGATTATGTAATTAATGAAAGCTACTGAATAGAAATGTGGAAGAAAGAAATTCGTGGCACACATTGACTAAAAGATGGAAAGATGGGATCAGTTGATAGGACACATTCTGAGACATCAAGTTTGGTGTTGGAGGGAAGTGTTTGGGGCAGAAAATTGTAGAGGGAGATAAGAGATGAATACATTAACCAGATTCAAAATTATGTGGGCTATAGTTGTTATTCAGAGATGAAGAAGCCACAGTATCATGAACAGCAGCATCAAACCAGTCTTTGGACTGAAGACCACAACAGTGTAACAGTAATGGAAATTTCTGGCTGGAACGATACATAAAATAAGAGACTAGCAACCACTCAGCTATAGCGGACTGATCCATGGTGCGCACACACACACAAAAAAGTACAAAACTGTGCTACCACAGTGACAGTGATTAGTAATTATCTTAATCTTGATAAAGAAGATCAGTTTAAGCTGTGGAAAAAATTTATTAAGTATAGAACTCTTATCAATAAAGTCGCAGTAGATACATTGGAAATTACAATCATGCAAATGAAAAGACACTAATGTATAGTACGATGATGCACAGTTTGATGAGAGCTATTCAGTAAATGCATATTGTCAATATTGTTGTTTGTTTACTACAGAAAGAATAATGGTTGGCTTACAGGATTGTGTAAAATTTCAAAAGATCTAGTAGAATTAATACTAAAATGTTTTTAATAGTAGCATGGCCACTTAAATGTGTTATACAAAGAAATGCCCCATGGAAATGGCAGAATTAGAGACACCCTTATGTTAGCTGTCCACTAATTCAGTCATTATGTTACACTGAGCTCATCAAGAAATAGAACCTTCAGTAACGTGAAACAAGGCATGGTATACATCAACAAAAGTGAAGCAAAACATAGAAACAGATCCTATACACTGCATTGATTGATTGATTTTTATTTGGTCCAATTTGATTACATTTTGTGCAAAGTGTGTAATTGTAATATAGTATAAGTGAACTTAAACCTATTTTCTCACAATATTTATCCTTTTTATAACAATTTAATACATGAAAGTGGCAATACTTATAATAATGTTGCATACATTTTTCACCCAATTTGTAGGTCCTGGAAATTATTTTCATGCTACTTTATACTCATATTTACACTTTTCTCTCAGTATTCATGTTCTCATGTTATTTACATATCATAATACGTTCAGTTGGTTACAGTACCTCTATAACAGTAATAGTAGCATTTTTCATTCATTGATACATATACTCTTGTACACTATAAAATTCTTTTTCCATTAAATAATCCTTTAAAAGTTTTTGGAATGTCTTTTTGCTCATATTGCCCTGCAAACTCTTTGGAAGGCACTTCAAAAGTTTGACACCCACGTATCAAGGACCTTTTTCAGTAACTCTCTGTTCATGTTGTATATGACTCAGCTGGCCTTTATTTCTTGTCTCATATGTATAAATGTCTGTCTTTCTTTTTAGTACTGCATTTTCTGTTATTAATGATGTTATTGTTTTGTAAATGTATCAAGATGGAAATGTCAGTATTTTTAGACTATGGAAAACAGTTCTGCATGAGGCTCTTTTTTTCTTGTTCAAGATGGTCATAACAGCTTTTGTTTGCAATGTAAATATTCTTTTTGTATTTTTGCTGCTGGGATTTCCCCAAACAGTAATTCAATATTATTGGTATTGCTCAAACAGAGTATGGTACACTGTCCATAGAAGCTCCTTGTTGGCATAATGTGCATAACAAATATTGCAGTGCTTAATTTACAGCAAACGTTATCTATATGTTGACTGCACTGGAGCTTATTATCAGCTGTAATCCCCAAAAATTTAATAGTAGTAACTTCTTCCAGTCTTGTTTCATCTTTGAATATATCTACATGTTCTTCCTTTTCTCTATTTGTGAACACCATGAATTTTTTCTTTTTTAGATTTAAAATTAGGACATTTTGTATAAGCCACTGTGTTGTGTTATTTATTGACATAAATGCATTTCTTTCCAGTGTTACTTAATATTTCTTATTTCAGATCTGCATTCAGTTTCTGTTTCCACATACTGCTTTCTGTTGCTGATGTACGATTTTATCCACTTCGCTGCATGTCCACGAATACCATAGCTTCCAAGTTTATCAATAAGTGTAGTATGGGTGATTGTGTCAAATGCTTTAGGCAAATCCAGAAACTTAGCAGACACAGAGTTTCTTTTGTCACATGCATCTATAATGGATTAGCTATAACCTATCAGTTTACTGCCTATTAATGTATGTGTGTGCCCCAGCTACGTGTAAGCTGGTAAATTAGAGGGAAAGCTGCTGGTTTGGGAAAAAAACTTGTTGCCTCCTCAGTTATATTAAAAAGCTGCTGTTTATCTTCTGTCAGTTGCTCAATATTTACTTCACTACACTGGTGTTGGTCAAAGAAAATAGAACCAACAGCTGCAATGACATATGCCTGTTTACAATACACTACTCTTGCCATATGGTTTTACAAAGAACACTTCAACCTGTGATAAGCTGAAATATGTGGCAGAAACCCATGACTGCATGGCCATCCACAGAAATTTATGTGAGAGGAGGCAAGATTCTAAAATTACCATTTTTGATATTAAACTTGTGCTCAAGTTGGTTATCAACAAAAATAAAAAGATGCTTTGTTTGACTTACATCACATATAGCACTGCCTGCTTACATAACACACCTCACCATATTAGTGGATTTATTGCGTTATTTTTTCCTTTCTTTTTTTTAAAGTTGACAGCCATAACAACAATTTGATGAAGCATGTTAGTGTTCTGAGAAACTGTTGAAAACATTTGCAAATATCCTGGTACAATTGATTATTAGCAACCTCAGATTAAACCAAAATAAGCCTTTTCCCCCATGAACTCCTCTCCCTTCTCCACTTTGGCACATTACTGAGCAGTCATACCAACTAGGCTACTGAACTTATAGTCCATGACTGCATGTTGTGTTGTGTTGCACCTCATGAAATTTGGGAATATCCCATTTCTTGAAGTAGAGATCTCTTAGACCTTTATTTCTGAAATCTTTTTCCCTCTCTTCTAGCACAAAAAAGGTGTTTTCTCTTTTTGATGTATGAGTTAATATGAACACAGCTACAGTATAACAAGAACATGTTCTTCAAAGACCGCTGCAATCACTCTGCAATTGTAAAACTGGATGTACTCTTTGGGGACTACGCTAAGTGTCAACTTGGTTTGTGTGGACAGGAATCTGTGGTGGTCTTCTTTGACTTTGCAGACAAATAGTAAACCACTTATGTAAAGTTAAAGTGGAGGGGGGAGAAATGAAAGGAAAGGGAAGGACTAGTAATATTAGCTGCACTGTGACTTTATGCGGAGTGAATGGGGATGAGTGAAAATGTGTGCCATACTTGCAGCATCTCCTTCCCACATTCCCACCTAGCACCAACTACCCATAGACCCTAACTATACCCTCCACGCTTGCCCATTTTCATTGCCCATCGAGGTGAAGCAATTATATGAATCTGCAGCTGTGATATGTAGGCGAGAGTGTGTGTTGGTCAGGGAGTGTGTCGAGATAGTCATCACATTTGCTAAAACAGTGTGGTTACATGGTGCAGTGGTTAATGTAACTGCCTTGTAAACAGGAGATCCTGGGTTCGAGTCTCGGTTCAGCAGGTATTTCCACTTGTTGCTGCTGATTCCACATAAAGTCCCGGTGCATCTGATACCGTATGTTCTGTCAGAACTTTCCTTACATATTTACATCTGGAACATGACATGACTAAATGTGTGTCTCACATTAAAGTCTTGTGAAGCAAGTGTGGCAGTGCGTTCCAGAGAATGTCAGTATACAAACAAGGAATTTGACTGCTGTGTCACACACACATCCTAATCCCAGAAATTGCAGTGGATCATTCAGTGACAAGAGGCGTTGACTGGTGGCCTGCTGAGCCAAAGCAGTGCTTGCTAGGCACAGTTCAGCATGCAACGCATTTTGTGCTCGAGGTATTCTGTGAAGGTATTTCAAAGCCAGCTGCTACTTCTGTTCTTTCTCTTACCGATTTTTATCTTTTCTTGCACGTGATATAGGTTTTTCAGTGAAAAAAGTCGTGGAAATGACTGTAATATACAATTTTCAGACACAGGTGGCAAACTTCTTAAACCAGAAATATGTGGTATGACGTTTATCAGTCCTAATCAAAAAATTGTTGTAGTAGCTCAATGATTCTTTTAAACAGTTGTGATAATAATTTCTTTCTCTTTGTGGCCTAAGGATATTTGCTTTCTGTGTCAATAAGCCTTCCTCAAAGTGTTCCTGCATTAGCAACTGGTTAATAGGAGCTTCTCATCCATCAAAAATGTTATTAATATTCTTTTGTTATTTCAGTTTTGAATAGGAAAGGTAATTTGTTTCCTTTTGCATGCAGGTTGCTAAATGCCCCTCTAGAAGGCAAGATCATGAGGGTTCAGGATGCGTTAACAATCTGGAGGGCTGTTCCGAGAAACCCTGTGGCTCGTGCTATAGCTTTTGATTATGTCGGGGAACACTGGACTAACCTTACAAAAAGGTGGGCTGAAAAATTTCATGTAATAGCAATTATTTAAAAGTTTTTCTCTATTTATTGGTCAGATATTTGCACAATGAAAATAAGGTATGAGCACTGTATGTGGGGAAAGAACAACTGTAATTAAAAACAGATTCCTTTGGTTTTCCTTTTATCTTTTAAAATATCACAGATATTTTCTGATGCATGTGTGCATTTTTTTCTTTGACAGACATCTCTTTGGTTCCTAATGGAAAGAATTCAGAAGATTTCAATAAGAGAAGGTGTATGTTCAGCATTTACGAGTCTTAACAGTCTCACAGTACTCTAGAACAGAAGCGCCCATTAGTGCCACGGTGGAAACTCTCTATATTCAGTTTTTTCTTTGATCATTCTGATACACTTTGACAACATTTGCATTGTGCTCGAGTTACAATGTGTAAATAAATTTCAGCTACTTGTTTTAATGTTTGTCTCCGTACAAAATTATGTTAATTTTTTCTGAGACTTTATCTTGGACTTCTGCTAATCTATTAATAGCACTATCCACACTTCCATTACACATGAGGAAAATAATTATTTTCTTGTTGATGTCAGGCTCTTTTAATAGCTGATATTTTAAAGATTTTTCTTCACTAACTAAGCTAGGATAGTGTCTCAATTTAAACTGTGTTCCTTTTTTTTACATAAATGCACAATTCTTTGCCCTTTGAAGCAATCCTACAGTAAGTGTCTGATCCTTCAGGCAGTGATAATTTTAGATGCTGGATTTCTAGTGTCTCTGCACCAGTGCTCTTTGTGATAAACTATAGCACAGTTCAAGGGTTAGAGCTCAATTTCAAATTGCAATATTGTTTTTTACATGTTTCATGCTTTTGTGTAATGGTCAGTCGGTCGGTTTTGGGGAAGGAGACCAGACAGCGAGGTCATCAGTCTCATCAGATCAGGGAAGTAAGTCGGCCGTGTCCTTTGAAAGGAACCATCTCGGCATTTGCCTGGAGCGATTTAGGGAAATCACGGAAAACCTAAATCAGGATGGCCGGACGCGGGATTGAACCGTCGTCCTCCCGAATGCGAGTCCAGTGTCTAACCACTGCGCCACCTCGCTCGGTTTTGTGTAATATTGTGAAATCTATGAAATGTTCAGTATTAATTGTCCCAATGGTTTCTTTCCCTCTGTTACATCCAGTAGGTGTGCTTTTTGGTGTGTCGTAATCTGTCCTGTGAGTGCCTGCTGCCCAAGTTTTCTTCAGGTTGAGGAGCATGTTGTCTGTCTTTATCCTAAGACAAAGGACAACTTCTCTTATCTATAACAGTAGTTAGTTGATCATGCACAATCTGATGCTGACTTTCTGTAAGTACCAGTACCAATCTTCCCTTCCATTCCTGTTTAAGTGTAAGCCACACCTAGTGGAACTCCGCCTATTGACGGTTCTAACTGGTAACAGATCAGCATGTGCAAGATCAGTCACTGCAGGTGCCATTTTAAAGTTCTCATTGATATGTCTCACAGTTTCATCATGGCCAAAACAGCTCGACAAAGTGCACATTAGTAGACATTGCTCAGATATGAGATCCTTCAGCTGCACATTCTGTGGGTTTGAGCAGCTATAAGAATGTCACTTAATTATTGCCCCAAGGGGTTACCATCCAGTAGTTTTTCTATTGAGGTGCTTCATAAATGTACTATATTTTATCAAACTGTATGGAGTCCCCTCCAGTATGTTCCTGTCCCATAATTTATGTACAGCATTTGTTGTCAGCAACTGGAGACGAGACTGCTGTAACATACTTTTTGTACCGTGTTACAGATTTTCTGACACAGACTTCCCCATTAAGGACATGCTGGAAGGTGCTACTGCTGCACTGAGCACTCAGGTGCAGCTGGACGATGTAAGTAGGAGGCGGGACTTCGGATATTAATTTCTTGCTTTTACAGTAGTTTTACAACTACTAATTGTCAGTGACAGGACATTAAAACTTTTTTAATGGTCTACAGTTACTCAGTTGCGCATAGAACAAAATATCTATCACGATTAATTGGTATTAGCATCTGTTGCACTTTTGTTTTAATATTATGTAAGTTTATACATATGGGCAATGTGTGCAGCATAACAGCACATTATTACATATCTCGTATCTTGGGGACGGACTGGATCACTGGAGCATTGTACTGAGCACAAGAGCCATATAAAACAAAGGGAGCTTGACAAGTTGGCCATAGCGGAGCATTGTCTAAAAAACGAACATAAAATACCTTTCGAAAATACAAATGTGTTGGCTCATGCATCTACATATTGGGACTCTGTTATAAAGGAAGCGGCCTAGATCCGTTTAAACAACAATATTTTCAACAGAGACCAGGGGTACACACCCAGCAGGGCATTGAGACGGGCGTTGGACATCGAATGAAAGGAAAGACATGCGCGACGCGGGAGCGGCAGTTTCAAACGTGGCGCCTGCCCCTGACGTCTCCTGACGTCACCGGTGCTGCCACGGGCAATAGCTCCGCTAGTTGCCCGGGTCGACTTACGCTCGCGCGCCACATTGGATCTATCTGGTTGCGTCTACATCTACGTAGTTACTCTGCAATTCACTCATAAGTGCCTGGCAGAAGGTTCGTCGAACCATTTTCATACTTCTTCTCTACCATTCCACTCTCGAATGGAGCGTGGGAAAAAGGAACACCTAAATCTTACTGTTCGAACTCTGATTTCTCTTATTTTATTATGATGATCATTTCTGCCTGCGTAGGTGCGTGTCAACAAAATATTTTCGCATTCGGAAGAGAAAGTTGGTGAATGAAATTTCGTAAATAGATCTCGCCGCAAAGAAAACCGCCTTTGTTTCAGTGACTGCCACCCCAACTCGCGTATCATATCAGTGACACACTCACGCCTATTGCGCGATAACACGAAACGGGCTGCCCTTCTTTGCACTTATTCGATGTCTTCCGTCAATCCTACCTGGTAAGGATCCCACATGATGTCATCATGCCCATTTAAGTGAGAAACCGTAGCAGCCACGGCAGTCAGTGAACTCCTGACGACGATGGCGGAGATGGGTATCGAAAACTCGAGGATTTTATTCGAATTGACGCGGCTTGAAAACCGAGAACGTTGTATTCAATCCCACTTTTCTAGTTACACCTCCATCTTCAAATGCGTTTCGCACTTTGTCCAATACCTCGTTTCCTGACGTAGCCTTTTCTATATGAACATAATTTACTGCATCAACCAAATGGATGAATTTTAATTTGGCCTTCCGATCGTTAGCAGAAAAACTTGATTCTGTAGGTTTCAATGTACCATTTATGACGTCCTATATGTCACCCAAATATAAATACACCTCAAAGGCAAATTTCCAGCTTGCATAATTCTTGCGACCACAGTCACTTTTATTCACCTTATAAATAATGCAACTTCGTATGAAATTATGTGAACTTTTGCGCAAATACATGTCGCCGTGAAATTCATTATTTCACTTTAATTCAGTGCTGGGTCTGTAATCAGTTGGATTCTTTGCTTAGCTCAGCGAAATCACGTGGAAAAAAGGTTTAGGGACAAAAAATAACTCGTTTTTTGCTGACATGTGAAAAGATTTTAAGCAATGGCTATGGACAAGATCTCGTTGCCAACCAATAACCATACCACATCATTCGACAGAGGTCTAGTGCACTCAGCAATATAATATACACACTGGAAGAATACTTTGTTCATATAGATCCAACAATTCGTCGTAAATAATCCATCACTACTTGAAAAGAATATTAATGCTGACACGTATAACAATAGAGGAAAAAGTGACCTTTATTACCCACTATTAAAGCTACCAGTGGCTCAAAAAGGAGTTCAATAAGAAGCAACAAACATTTTTGATTATTTGCCGAATAACACTGACGGATAGCAAAGCAAGTTTTAAACCTGACCTAAAATCATTACTACTCGACAAATCATTCTATTCCATTGACGAATTATTATTTAAAAACTAGTAGCTTGTTGAGGCTAGTTTTTAAATGTAGCTGCATGAGTAGGACTACAAAATTGTTTCAGAATGTGAGCAAGTATACATAACTTGTAATATGCCTCTTTGCAAATTATTTCGATAAAAGAATCGTTCAAATGATCTACTTAAAACGCTAGGGAGATGCAAGTCAAACTCCAAACAAGAAAGACGTTGGAGTCCATGGGTAGATTTACTGTTCAAAATCTGAGAGGATCGCGGTATGTTAAAAAAGGCAGCACATTACTCCCTCTCACAGACGTCCACAACATGAGAACGACGACAAAACCAGGTAAGTTGGAGTTCATACAGTTGACTGACAGCTGCTCTTCCCAGACACCGTTACGAAAAAGAAATGTAGGGGACGCATGTGGTCCATACCAGAAGTACCCCCCGCCATAAGCCGTAAGGTGGCTTGTGCAGTAGAGCTGCAGCTACGTGTAGCACACAGCAGTGGAAGACGTGTTTACCTGCCAGTCACCACAACTGAAGCAAAAATTCCGATAGGAGATATCGAAACATCTCGTGGGCTGGTCTACTGACTATCTTGAAATGGACTCCATCCAGTGTACCTTACAAGGAATAAGAGGCAAAGCAGTGACGTATGTGACCATGGACAGTTATGATCGTTAAATAATATCGTTCAGAGCGCACTTTGTGGCTATCAGAAAGAAGGAGAACGGTGCACGTTGAAAAGTAAAAAACTATACATGATATAGTTAAAATGAATCGAAGCACTGGAATTAACTATCAGAACTGTTGCAGTTAGGACAACTGTCTTAATACGGGTTGTCGGCTTCGCTATTTTCAGCGAGACAAAGTTAAATCAGCGAGACAGAGTTAAAATTGTTTCTACTTCAACAGCAATCATAATAAACGCCGTGGAACATTCTAACTGTATTCCGAAAGTAGTAATATTCTAGATTTCGGTTAACCATCTTATCGCCTGGACACTCTCAAATACAAATGTCACGATTTTGGATGCTAGGAAATAATGGCTATCATTTAAGTCGGTATTATGTTTTCTGTTTCCACTTTCGTCCGCTTGTGTCAGTACTTCACTTGTGTAATTCGCGTCGTTGGTACCGACGTTTTGTTGGAAAGGTCACGGCTGCTACATTTCTGTTTGCTAAACGCTAATGAGATTTTCATTCATTTCTCCTTCCCTTTAATCGTCATCTAGTGGATTGAAGAAAAAAGCTAACTACAGCAGTTCCATAAAACGACACTCGGGACACCAATATATTTTATGCTGTTTACTCAATTACGTTATTTTTAGAAGTAATGACGGAAAGATTATCTTATGTTAACTTCGAGCATATTTTTTGACGAATGCGACAAAGAACAACTTTTTGTTGCCTCAGCGTGCAATAACAATGGGAGGCCCCCCTTACTCATTGGTTCCGTTGCTAGGTTTCTGCACATACGTCGCGTCCTTTCAACTGTTTCGTGGCGTGGTGTTGGAAGCGACATCGCTAGCGAGGTCTGTCGATTAGCGAAGCAGAACGAACTATGGTGGGTGTCTTGCGAGCGGTTGAGCCGAGTAGACGCCTTGGGCTGGAAGGCGGAGCTGGTGGTGAGATCATTAACACGATGAGACTGCAGCAGCTGCAGCTGGAGGCTGCGAACAGCCAGTGCAGGCGTATAGATGCACTGCTGGAGAAACTGGACGCAGCTACAGAGACGCTGATACGCTGTTGTGGAGCGGACTGCTCCGGAATGCGTCCCCAGCTGGAACGTAAGCTGGATCAGGGTAAGCAGCTGGAGAAAGAGCAGTGTCAGCTCCTGCAGAGGCGAGGCCAGGGTGGTTACTCTGAGGTGGTGGGCGAGATATACGAGCAGATGGAGGAGGAGCTGTATCAGAAACTCCAAATCAAGCTGGAAAAGGACGAGAAACAGCTCGAGGACGAGCTGCAGCAGCCTCTGCAGACAGAACAGCAGCAGCAGGCGGCAGAGGAACCTGGCCAGCAGCAGCAGGAGCAGGAGGAGGAGCAGCGACGGCAGCTGCATCTCCAGCAGCTGGAGGAAACGCTGGAGAGAGATCAGGAGCTGTGGTGGTATACCGACCCGCCTGCGACCGAGTCGGGGTGGCGCATCGCCGCTGTCTGCCTGTGTGGCGTTTCTCTGCTAGTTTGCGGCCTCCTTCCGTGCCTGTGGTCCGCTGTTGGGGATTTGCAGCTGATTCACCACAGCCCACCGCCGATCTGAGAAAGTGTGCCGTCAGTGTGTCTTTGTGTACGAGTCTGGCGTTATCGTACTTTTGACAGACATTGGCTGGAGTACTCCTCCTGTTATAGGAGTCTGAGAAACTCGCCACCCAAATCGACAGTGCTCTGCCGTCTTACAGAATACAGTGCTAATGTCAATACTTGTTTAGCAAGTAAGAAAGTCATTTGGACAGAATATGGCTGCAGTACTCCTCCTGTTATAGGAGTCTGAGAAACTCGCCACCCAAATCGACAGTGCTCTGCCGTCTTACAGAATACAGTGCTAATGTCAATACTTGTTTAGCAAGTAAGATAATCATTTGGACAGAACATGGCTGCACTACTCCTCCAGCTTCCGGAGTCTGAGTTGTCTGCCCGCAAAATTTACAAGTGTCTGAGGCTCTATGCTCGCATAACCCACAGTGCATTTCACTGATTGTGGTATACCGCATTACTTGTGTAACAAGTAGTTTCCTGCTTTGGGAAAAATATCGCTGCTGTTCTACTCCCGTTTCTCGAGCCAAGGCATGAGTGCAACGAAACGTACAGTGCATGACATGCTTACAATATACAATAGTTATCTCATTACTTGTTTAAGAAGTTATATCTTCATTTGGACAGAAAATGACTACAGTGCTACTTCTGTTCGGAGTCTTGTGTGTCTGCTCGCATGAGTGGAAGTGCAGGGAAGTGCCACGCAATTCCGGGGTTATCTCATTTTTTTTGAAACAAGTAATATCTTGTTTTGGACAGTATTCTTCATAACCAAAGTGCCTCAGGATGCCTACAACACGTGGTACGCTTACAATACACAGTTCTTATCTCATTACTGGTGTAACATGTAATTACCTTAATCTGGACAGAATATTGTTACAGCAGTGCTTCTGTTTCAGGTGTCCGAGGTTGATTGCTCGCATAACACACCGCCTGTATAACAAGCAGTTTCTTGATTTGCGAAGATCGTGGCCGCAATTCTGTTCCTGCTTCTAGAGTCCAAAGATGGCTGCAGCGAAATCTAATGCGCATGGTATGCTTCCAGGACACACTGCTTGTCTCATTACTTGTGTAAGAAGTAACGTCTTAATTTGGACAGACTTTTGTTACAGTACCATTCTTGTTCCAGGAACTTGATGCTGTCTCCTTGCGTATTCTACAGTGCATACATTGACTGTGCTCTGTATAATTACTACACAACAACTATTACCTCTATTTGAGAAGAATATCGCTGCATTTTTCCGCCTGTTTCTGAATCCCAAGGATATATTCTGCGAGTAAGTAAGGTGTTTATTTCATTATTTAAAATTTGAATGACGCAGTTGCAGGGTTTCCAAAAACGTCGGTTATGATAAACGAAACTAAGTTTATTTCCTTCCTTCTGACGCAGATGTTATTTTTATTTTGACAAAAGAAAAACTTTGGATTTCTCCTCTTTTTGCAGGAATCCGAGCAAGTGTGCAAACCAAATCTACAGTGGAGTTCCGGCCGAGAATATACAGTGGTTATGTCAGTAGTCGTGGAACTGGTTGTGTGGACATAAAACTACTGCAGGGATGCATCTTGCTTCGTGTCGTGCGTCAGCGCCAAAAAACCAACAGCGCGTTGTTCATTGTCAGTGTACAGTACTCTGATCACGCTTTGGACGGACAGTTGCTGCAGACCATCACATCTTCGATGACTCTGAGGAAGTTTATTCTTGCTAAAAATTAGTTGTTTTGTCATCAATTGTCAAGTGTTTACAAACTGGCAAATTGAAACACATGTCATATTCATGCTTTTGTGGTATTTCACTTTGCGTCCCATTAAAATTCCTCGAATATTAGCAACATAAATATGTGTCATGCTTACATAGAGGTTTAGGATGATGTTGTGTCAAACAATGCATTTGGTTAAATAACTAATATAAAATACTTGCAGGTATCTGTACCATAATATTTCCAAAATCATCCAGCACTTGTAACTGTGTAATTCGTAGCATACATCTTACAATCAAGTTTCCTGATGCCTGACTACAGTTTCTCTTTCACCGGAATTTTGTTTAGCTGCCAAGTCTTGATATTATTCATCAGTAACCTATGCGAGACCAAACTGTATTCTACTACCAGGTTTGCCGGCCGCGGTGGTCTAGCGGTTCTAGGCGCGCAGTCCGGATCCGTGCGACCGCTACGGACGCAGGTTCGAATCCTGCCTCCGGCATGGATGTGTGTGATGTCCTTAGGTTAGTTAGGTTTAAGTAGTTCTAAGTTCTGGGGGACTGATGACCACAGATGTTAAGTCCCATAGTGCTCAGAGCCATTTGAACCATTTTACTACCAGGTTGTTCGTTGGAGTCCGTCGTGACGGTTTTTCGTAGATGTGTTAAAATAAGAATACTGACATTGTGCATTACATTGAAGAATAGAGTTGTTTTTTCTGGCACTAATCTGGCCGGTCAGTATGGCATGCAGCGCTTCCATGTTCGGATCGACATAAAGAACGGTCTGTCTGTAATCGCCTATAAACTTAAGCATGCTTTCTTTGCAGTCAACAGAAATTATTGCGCGTAGTTTGCTTCACAGCACCGTCTCAATACTTCACACAACCAAACACGGACGTCAGCTGGCTGCCGTCTGCTAAAAGACGCAAAGATTCCCACCGAAGGCGGGTAGCAATGCACTTCACGCATGGCCTCAATTGCCACGAAATTACACATGGCTGACTGGCTGATTTGAGGGAGGGGACCAAACCGAGAGATCATCAGTCCGAAAATTACGCATGCACAAATGCGCATGCGTATTTGCGCTGATAAAAATTTAAGCGCATGCGCAAAGTTGAACACAAAAAAGGCATCGTGTGGTCGCACCTTTAGACTGCGTTCACAGTGGCTCCAAAAAGGTCACAAGACGCAGTCGCCCGAGGTCGCCCGATAACATCGGCCGACAGATTGGCCACAGAATATCCCATCTCCTTTGTCAGTTTCTAGCGGGGTTAACGAGAAGTTAGGTTAGTGTACGTTAGAATCTATTCTCTGTATGAAGTAGGTTAGATTTTGATCTCCTATAGTGGGGTGGATCCACAACGTCTCTGTCTTGGAGACGACTGTTCTAATATGGCTTTTCTTTTTAAAAAGACACAAACTGCATGAAAGGAGCTACATCTGTCTCGCAAAGAACGGGGTGAGACTGTACACTCTGAACAGAATTATTAGAAAAATTTTATGAACATATGAGATGAAGGGGGAAATGTTCTGCCGCATATATAACATAATTAGTGGTAACCCTGAAAAGCAAGACTACAAACACTCTGTTTTATTGTATGTATTTGAAGTTGTACAGACGTATGTCAATTAACATGCCTGTCAGGGAAACAAAGAGCTCAGGTGGACATTTGGATTAACAGTGCACCATCATGTCACAAACATTCTTAATTTATATGGAGTAGCATGAACAGTAGATAAGATGAAAGGAATTCGTTTATGGCGGTACAGCCATGTTCTTTAGAGCAGATGCAACAAGAGTGACAAAGACTAGCTTCATTTTGACATAAATGGCTAGTCAGACGATCCAGGCAGCAATGGCTTGACACTCCTCACGAAGATCCCAAGACCTCAGGACTGCACCCCGATCAGGCACTAGATCGGATAGAATTGCGAAGAAAGCCAAAACACCGGATCCTGGCAGCAAGCAGGACAAATGCCTCATTGTCTTTGGTTTACTGGGAGAATTAAAGGTAAGTATGGTTCGTCTGTAAAGATGACTACATATAGAACACCAGTGCGACTCATTTTTAAGTACTGGTACAATGTTCTGGATCTCCACCACACGAAATCTAAGCAATTCAGATGCGGGCTGGGTTCCATCAACACGAAATTATCAACGAAGATGATTCGTGAATAGAAGTGGTATCCCCTGGAAAGAAGATGAGATTCTTCGCGTAGAACACTAGTGAGAAAATTTAGAGAACCGGATTTGATACTGACTGCAGAACAATTCGATTGCTGCTAACATGACTTTCGCTTAAGAACCATGAAGATAAAATACGAGAAATTTTGTCTCATGTGGAGCCATATAGACAGTCTTTTCCCTTGCTCTATTAGCGAGGTTAACAGGAAAGGGAATGACTAGTACTGGTATAAGATACCCTCCGCTGCGCACCATACGTTGGCTTGTGGAGCATCTATGTAGATATAGAAGAAGAAATCGAAGCTACAGTAGCAGCAGACGACATGCTTTAACTGTACAGCCCAAGTCGAAATCGCGATACCCAATTATCAATGTATATATCAGGATTACATCGAAACGATTATGAAAAGAACTTCAACTATGCGTAGTAAAGAAAACGAACAGACAGAGAGAGGCACAGTACGAACTAAAAAACAGTAATTACATAGAAACCAAAGCCAGTGTTCGAAAATGCACTTCAGCTCTGTAGTTCAAGTGGAGATTGCGACACCTAAGTTCAGTTACGACATGAATCTTGAATGTGTTTCAAACGAATCACACAAGCAGTTGTCATATTCCCAGAAACCAGCTTAGGCAGCGGTAGAGTAACCTATCACAGTCGGCGTAGTATTCAGTTAAAATACACTCAAATGCACAGGTCAGAACCACCACACACAAACTCTACTCCACAAATAATAATTACAATTGGAGGATATTCATCAGCACCTACCAATACCAGCTGAGTATTTCCACACAGTCACCAACATCAAATGATAGCTGCCTATGAAGGTGCAGTATTTGAACAAGAAAAATCGTCAGCATTACAAAACGAAGCAGAAAATAGTACTAGTAGGATCCCTTTCAGCCAGTTTTGGCATTGGGAAGTGCACCTGAGGACTCATTTTCAAGATTCGCGCTCTCTTCAAAAATATCTTTGAGATATATATCTGTCCTATGCCGAAAAAAAGGTAGACAGTATTCAGTAGGGCTGAGCAAAAGATACTCCTCTTTGAACGATCTCGAACATTTCTTGATACGCTAGAAAGATCGAACACAGTGTTGTCAGATCTATTGTTTTTGCAGGAGATTTCCTGCTTTGTACAAAAAAATCTATTCCTGTACTGCTAAAAGGCAAATAAAAGAGCAAATCCCCTGTTTTTTTGTCACAATAGTTTCTAATCCTACTAAGTAATTTTTATGTTGGCAAATTTTGGTCCATCACTCGATTAACTCTTTATTTCTTGGGATATTAATCAAATTTTGGACATTCCCTCTGTGAATTACTCAACCTAGAGATATTTCTCTTACTAGCTCGAAGTGCTGAGTCAAGTTCCTCGAAGTTTATTCCTTACTGGGATATTGCTTAAAGCCTCCGTTTACCTTTTCGTAATACGTGTCGGGCAATGATAACCCCCACAATGCTTGAAAGGGAGAAGCTAGACGATCTTACATTATAGCGTAACGACTCATTCTAGTCAATGCTGAAAATAAAATGTCTGTCATTTATTTTCCTCCAAAGTTATTAAAATAAGTCTGCAGTAGCCTCTTCGTTATTCATTCCAAGAAAGTAAAGCTGTTCACATGGCATCTACTGTATATTTTCAGAGGCAAAATTATGCGAAAAATTCGGGTAACATGACTAACATGCTTGCAAAGCTGTGGTGTCAATGCATTATAGAGGAATGGTTTGCTTTTGTTTTATTTTAGAGCGCAAAAAACAACTGGGGTTATACGCGCCGAAGTCAAAACTATGGAACACGAACACAGAGATGGGGGGAAACGACTATACGTCAGTCCCAATGGACGGAATAGGAGACAGCTAAAAACAGGCACGTGGAAAAAGGGCTAAAAAAACACCATACAAAAATGGAGGTAAAAAAAATTAAATGGCCTTCGCCGTATTGCTTCGGCGGATAAAGACAGGAATGAGGATGGTAAAATGTGTCACATGGTGTCAACCGTCTTGAGTTATTGGAATGGTATGACTGAAAGGTTTGAAAACGTAAATAATGTAATCGGTTATAGCGGTGCTTATTGCTGACTGTATTATTGGCGTGAAGTTAGCATGCCTGAATTCGTTGTTAATTGCGCGTGGTGCCCTATTTCAAATATACATACGAATAACAGAGAAGTAGTAGTATAGAGAACGGTCTTTCTAGTATCTACTTCTATCACCTCATTTCACGACCGTTGCTTCTGGTAACGCTGCTCCAACAATCACAAGGCACGAAGCGAGTGCATGCGGTCGCGAAAAACTAAAAATTACGACGTGATGCGTCTTTGCATTTGGTGCCGGGAGAGTTAGATTAAATGGGCCACATTTTTTAAAATTGGTCTGAAGCACTTTCTATTGAATTCACGTGCATTAAATTTTATAGAAAGTCGGGGTTACATATATTCTATACAATGAGACGTTAAATGGATCTGTATTACTTTCAATTATTACGAAATCTGAAATAATTAACTCATTCATTAAGTGAGAATTTAACCTAGCTGGTATGGTTAACTGGTCCAGTTAGTGAAATAAGTGGAAATGCACTAAATAAATCTGATTTTAACTTCAAACCGCTGTGAAAGTGGAATCGAAAATCAACTGGAGGCTATGTGCCACTTCCAGAAAGTTGCTTGAATGTCAGAACGAAGCAACTCCACAACAGCAACAACCTGAATCTCTCTTACTACTGACGATAAACCCGGTTTTTATGGAGCAGGTTTTCTTCATTTTATTTTTCGTTGACTCTGTGGCACAGGCTGTCACAGGTGAATTTGTAAGAATAAGAGATTCTCCTTTCATTCCGACAAAGCACATCTCTTTCTCAGGGACCACTGAGGGTATGGATGCAGCGCTTCAGGAGGCACAAATAATTCAGACTGGAGTTCTTGGTCGTGAGGACAGGGAGGAATGAGATAACTAGTGGATAGACTGGATCAGTAGAAACTGCAGGAGAAAATGGAAGAAAAGAACCTGGAACTGCAGTAAGAACAACATTATTTTCTGAAACTAGTCTTTCATTGTCAGATGGCTCAAAATGCCGGACAGTGACAGATGAGCACAGAAAACATGCTTCACCAATTTTTTTATTATCGGCAATAGTATGGTTTAACCTAACTTCTAATTTAGGAAGATCCGTAAACTGTAAAAGTGTTGTATTTTCTCAGAATAAGCTTTCTATTTGTGCAGTAAATGACGCATAAAAACCAATGTATCTCAGCAGTACAACTTTGTAACTGCACTACAATGTCATTCGTCCACGAAAATTAATATAGTGCTAGTTTTTCAAGGATAACACAAGCAATACAAATACAGTAGCTGAGGATGGATAAAACGCTAAGCAAGAAATTGTGTAATGACTGTTACAAAAATACGCAGTATAGCTTTTTACCTCATGTACATCAAGGGTCCCAAATAGGTAAGCATTAAAAAGTTTTTATGTTCTCTTGTAAAATTTGCATTTTGTTAGTTACGTTTTTCGGGCGAGCGATTAATTTATTGAGAATACTAGTTTGCCAAACCTTCAATGTATTGCAGTGACTCGCCAACATCGATAATACTGTCACCTGGCAATACAGTTTCGCAAGGTTAAGATGTCGGACACCCAACAGAAGGCGTGAACCGCAGTTGTAATTAGATGTAGCTGGTGAACAACAGGAAACGACGAAATAGGGAAAATGGGTGCAATACTGGCTGAAAAAAGGAGTTACTTGTCGTATGTTAATTTTCTGACAACAATTATTACCACGGATCTGAAAGATTTCATAAACTGTTTTCGGATGAGTCCTGCATCTTAGGACATAAAACAGAGAAGCATAATACGTTAATGAGAGTGACAGTCACAGCTGGCGAGGGATTAGGCGTAAATTTGAGATCTCTGGCGACAGGCACGTCATTCGAAAGTTTGTAGTTTACTTCTGTAATATGTTGGGTCTCATGCTAATAGTTCCACACTTTTATTAGTCCCTTTTCTTGCAATTAAGTAAAATGAGTAAGTGGTGTCAAATTTGTTCGCACTGGTATATTCAGCTGAGTTCTACGTTAAAATGTTCAGTACGTTCTTCCTATGTCAATTATTTTGGGAACTTTCAAAAACTGAGGACAAAAAATAAAAAATTGGCAACATATATTATCCTCAAACAGTTTTAAAGGACTTGGAGACAAAGCATGAAAACTGAGAACTGTCTGCAGAAAATGAGGGCGTCTGGTCAACCTAAGTTTAATGATTAAAAGTATAAAGGAGATTTGCATTGTTGTGCCATTGGATATTGGTAGTTGTGGAGGGGAGGGGGACGTCGGGGAAATCGATGGTAGTAAATAAATCGGATGCGGCATTTTTCAATTCTCGCCACGGAGGCAAAACACTCAGCAAAGGACCCGATGTTCATTGGTTTCGATAAACATGTGTGGATGATACGTGTATAGCTGAGAGAACAAGCGTGCTTCCCATTGAATTTTTTTATATAAAACGAACGAAACTACCTTCATGCCAGTCCTCTGTTAGTGAATATTAACTAAAATTCATTAAAACCTGTTATATTCCAAATAAATCGAATTTCTCCAGTCACAAAAAAGGGTCGGGTTTAGCCAGACAGCTGAATAAAGACACCCTCAGGACGCGTCCAGACAGCCTGAAAACTGGAAAAAAACTCGTGAAAATTCGGACGTCTGGCAGCCCTATACACAGAGTGCAATCTACATCTACATGTAGATACGGATGTACTGAGAGTGCTGACAATTTGACATTATTCACCATTCAGAAGTACATGAACCAGCCACACGGCGTCAGTGTACACTATTTATGGTCTCATTTCGTCTTTGTGCGTATCATTCCTCAGATTCCATTTGTCAACTAGTGTTCTCACACTTTTTAATAGGGCTAGGTAGGGTAGTCACTATATTCACCACTTCAGGGAGACCAGTAGAGCACTCACTACGGCATCGCTTCCTTTATTAACATGACGATATTAAGAATATTTTTGAGGTCGTCAATACTGCTCACATCAACGATTCTATCAGTTGTAATGGCTGTATTCGCGTAGTCAGTGGGCTGATTCTTTGACATAACCAGTGAGAGATGAGAACAGAGGCAATGTATTGCTAGCGCTGAAATTGAACTCGTTGTCGTCTTTGTTGGTTTTCGACGTGTGAGAGAGTTTCGAGAAATATTTTGTGTTTCTGTCGGCGAATGCTACACAATGAACTGATTTAAGTGATTTTTTACTGCGCGTTGATGGCCGCTGGTGCAAGTCTCGTGGAATAATTGCTGACACGAAAATATATGCAGTGTATTGGTGAAATTATTTAGAGTCAAACGTTTGTGTGGATGGAATCATCTGGAAGTACAGTAAATGCCTGCACTTAGAGTACGTGGATCAATGTTATTTAATTCGGTTACGACTATTAATAAGAGAGTCGTACATTCGCTATAGTTATAAACATTGAGCCACCTACCTACTCTCGTGGAGTATAAAAAACAATGATACACCTACCTTCTCCCATGATTATATTTAAAAAAAAGATATTAATCCACTTACTCAGTGTGGTCGCGCGGATCGATTGTGTAAAAACACAGAGCCAAGAAATGTATCACCGCTTTTTCGAATATATTATGGGTTGCGACGGTGCCCTTTGTTTGCAGATACTTGCACAGTTTAAACACCTGCAACCCAAAGAAGGAGCAATTAAATTTATAATAGTCGTTTACAGCAATGTTTCACCCTTTCTTCCGAATGTATTTCTTCGAAACACGTTTTCTGCCTGCTGCCCACTGGCTGCACAACACAAACAACTGTGACATCTTCATTTGTTCCCATCATACCACATGGCAAGCGCTGACAACACACTTGTACGAATATGGAGGGACACCAGTGGATGTGTTCTTAGATTTTTACCGCTGACTTCATTAACGAATCATTGGAAATTACGAAGGAGCTTTCTGGTTGACTACAGACAACCCACCCGCCGTTTGTCGTGTTCGCTTTCCATCATTCATAGAACAGACAAACTGCAGCACGCATAGAAAACACCCAATCGCGAATCCTTCAAAATCCGAATTTTGGTCTATTCTTTGGTACTTTCCAAGCTTAATTAAGAGAGTAAACTAGAAAACTGAAAGTCACATAATCATATTCTGTTACCACTGGTATTAAACTAAATGTTTATTGATGGGACACAAGGTTTGGTTTCCAGAAAAATTAGGTACCGGTACGTTGTTTAATCTGTTAGTGAAATAATAAACTAGCTAGCAAAAATAACATGTGCAATTACTAAGATACAGTGGTATGTACGTTTTTTCTAATGGCACAAGCACATAAGCTGAGAGCCTAAAGTCAGTCGTGCTGGGTACAGCCCAGGGAAGAGTATGAACTTCTCATAGTTGGACCATTTACTTAGTATTTAACAGGAAAGACTAAAAAATTCTGTACAAGCAATTCGATTATAGTTTTAAGAATAGAAATTAAAGGTTGCACAGTAAAGAAAGTTCTATGAACTTCTGATTAATAACAGCTCACAATAAAATACCGTGGAGAATCCAGGATGGGATAACAACAGTATTACGAAAAGGATAGGCAAGATTGCTACTCAGCACATAGAAGAGACAATGAATCAGAGGCAGGCGTCTGAGACTCGGTGTTTCCTCTACATGATAAAAAATGCACTCTATTATTCTTATAATATTATATTTAAAATAAAATACCAATTTATATAGGTCTATTAATTTAGCACTACACTTTAATTTGTTTTGAACAGAAGAACTCCTATGTAGCTCCAGTAGTCATATGGGATAACCTTTTATGACTACATTAAAGAACAAGAGATTACTGTATACATATTTTACAAACTTGACTGAAAGGCAGGCAGAGCGACAATAGGAAAAATTAAGGGCTTTTGAGTTGCTACACCACCTGGTGTAATACGTGTTGTATTTTATACTCATAAATAAATTTAAGAGAAATGCTGATACATCCACAGATCTGCATCTACATCTATACTCTGCAGACCACTGTGAAGTGTATGGCAGTTGGTGTGTCGCATTGAACCCGTTGTTAGGGTTTCTTCCCAATCCATCCACATATGGAGCACAGGAAGAACGATTATTTGAATGCCCCTGTAGATCCCATAATTATTCTAATCTTATCCTCACAATCCCTATCTGCCCGATACATAGGGCCTTGTAGTATATTCGTAGAGTCATCACTTAAAGCTGGTTCTTGAAACTCCAGCAGTAGACTTTCTTTGGACAGTTTGACTATCATCAAGAACCTGCCAGTTCAGTTTCTCCAGTATCTCTGTAATACTCTCCTGCAGATCAAACAAATGTGACCAGTTGTGCTGCCCTTCACTGTATGCTTTCAATATCCCCTGTTAGTCCTGTTTGATATGAGTCCCACACATTTGAGAAATGTACTAGAGCTGGTCGCACAAGTGATTTGTAAGCAATCTCCTTTGTAGACTGTTTGCATTTCCCCAGGATTCTGCCAGTAAACTGAAGTAACCTGTTTTATGCACAACTGAGCCTGTGTGACCATTCTTTTTCACATCCCAACAAAGTGTTACACACAGATATTTATATGAATTGCCTAATTCCAACAGTGACTCATTGACATTATAGTCATAGGATACCACGTTTTTTCATTTTGTGAAGTGCAGAAGTTTGCATTTCTGTACACAAAAGCAATTTGCCAGTCTTTGCACCAATTTGACAACTTATTTATACAGCTTCTTTCAGACAATCCTTTATTACAGATAACTGCATCATGTGCAAAAACTCTGTGGTTATTATTAATATTGTCTGTAAGGTCATTGGTACCCGTGGTCTAGGGGTAGTGTCTTTGATTCATAATCAAAACGTTTTCGGTCCAGGGTTCGATCCCCGCCACTGCCTAAATTTTGATAAATAATCAGCATTGGCGGCCGAAGACTTCCAGCATAAGAAGTCAGCCTCGTTCTGCCAACGGCCTTGTCAAAGAGGGCGGAGGAGCGGATAGAGGTTCAGGGCACTCTCTTGTCCTAGGGGTGGGAAATTGCCCCTAAAGGCGGAAGAATCAGCAATGATCAACGACATGAGGATGCAGAAGGCAATGGAAACCACTGCATTAAAGACACGTAACGTGTATCCACAGAACATGTGGCCTGTAATTGAAGAAGTGTCATGATGATCTCTCCATTGGCAAAAGATTCCGGAATAGTCCCCCATTCAGATCTCCGGGAGGGGACTGCCAAGAGGGAGGTTACCATGAGAAAAAGATTGAATAATCTACGAAAGGATAATGTTCTACGAGTCGGGGCATGGAATGTCAGAAGCTTGAACGTGGTAGGGAAACTAGAAAATCTGAAAAGGGAAATGCAAAGGCTCAACCTAGATATAGTAGGGGTCAGTGAAGTGAAGTGGAAGGAAGACAAGGATTTCTGGTCAGACAAGTATCGGGTAATATCAACAGCAGCAGAAAATTGTATAACAGGTGTAAGATTCGTTATGAATAAGAAGGTAGGGCAGAGGGTGTCTTACTGTGAACAGTTCAGTGACCGGGTTGTTCTAATCAGAATCGACAGCAGACCAACACCGACAACGATAATTCAGGTATACATGCCGATGTCGCAAGCTGAAGATGAACAGATACAGAAAGTGTATGAGGATATTGGAAGGGTAATGCAGTATGTAAAGGGTGACGAAAATCTAATAGTCATGGGCGACTGGAATGCAGTTGTACGGGAAGGAGTAGAAGAAAAGGTTACAGGAGAATATGGGCTTGGGACAAGGAATGAAAGAGGAGAAAGACTAATTGAGTTCTGTAACAAGTTTCAGCTAGTAATAGCGAATACCCTGTTCTAGAATCACAAGAGGAGGAGGTATACTTGGAAAAGGCCGGGAGATACAGGAAGGTTTCAATTAGATTACATCATGGTCAGACAGAGATTCCGAAATCAGATACTGGATTGTAAGGCATACCCAGGAGCAGATATAGACTCAGATCACAATATAGTAGTGATGAAGAGTAGGCTGAAATTCAAGACATTAGTCAGGAAGAATCAATACGCAAAGAAGTGGGATACGGAAGTACTAAGGAATGACGAGATACGTTTGAAGTTCTCTAACGCTATAGATACAGCAATAAGGAATAGCGCAGTAGGTAGTACAGTTGAAGAGGAATGGACATCTCTAAAAAGGGCCATCACAGAAGTTGTGAAGGAAAACATACGTACAAAGAAGGTAGCTGCGAAGAAACCATGGATAACAGAAGAAATACTTCAGTTGATTGATGAAAGGAGGAAGCACAAACATGTTCCGGGAAAATCAGGAATACAGAAATACAAGTCGCTGAGGAATGAAATAAATAGGAAGTGCAGGGAAGCTAAGACGAAATGGCTGCAGGAAAAATGTGAAGACATCGAAAAAGATATGATTGTCGGAAGGACACACTCAGCATACAGGAAAGTCAAAACAACCTTTGGTGACATTAAAAGCAACGGTGGTAACATTAAGAGTGCAACGGGAATTCCACTGTTAAATGCAGAGGAGAGAGCAGATAGGTGGAAAGAATACATTGAAAGCCTCTATGAGGGTGAAGATTTGTCTGATGTGATAGAAGAAGAAACAGGAGTCGATTTAGAAGAGATAGGGGATCCAATATTAGAATCGGAATTTAAAAGAGCTTTGGAGGACTTACGGTCAAATAAGGCAGAAGAGATAGATAACATTCCATCAGAATTTCTAAAATCATTGGGGGAAGCGGCAACAAAACGACTATTCACATTGGTGTGTAGAATATATGAGTCTGGCGATATACCATCTGACTTTCGGAAAAGCATCATCCACACAATTCCGAAGACGGCAAGAGCTGACAAGTGTGAGAATTATCGCACAATCAGCTTAACAGCTCATGCATTGAAGCTGCTTACAAGAATAATATACAGAAGAATGGAAAAGAAAATTGAAAATACGCTAGGTGACGATCAGTTTGGCTTTAGGAAAAGTAAAGGGACGAGAGAGGCAATTCTGATGTTAGGGCTAATAATGGAAGCAAGGCTAAAGAAAAATCAAGACACTTTCATAGGATTTGTTGACCTGGAAAAAGCGTTCGACAATATAAAATGGTGCAAGCTGTTCGAGATTCTGAAAAAAGTAGGGGTAAGCTATAGGGAGAGACGGGTCCTATATAATATGTACAACAACCAAGAGGGAATAATAAGAGTGGACGATCAAGAACAAAGTGCTCGTATTAAGAAGGGTGTAAGACAAGGCTGTAGCCTTTCGCTCCTACTCTTCAATCTGTACATCGAGGAAGCAATGATGGAAATAAAAGAAAGGTTCAGGAGTGGAATTAAAATACAAGGTGAAAGGATATCAATGATACGATTCGCTGATGACATTGCTATCCTGAGTGAAAGTGAAGAAGAATTAAATGATCTGCTGAACGGAATGAACAGTATAACAAGTACACAGTATGGTTTGAGAGTAAATTGGAGAAAGACGAAGGTAATGAGAAGTAGTAGAAATGAGAACAACGAGAAACTTAACATCAGGATTGATGGTCACGAAGTCAATGAAGTTAAGGAATTCTGCTACCTAGGCAGTAAAATAACCAATGATGGACGGAGCAAGAAGGACATCAAAAGCAGACTCGCTATGGCAAAAAAGGCATTTCTGGCCAAGAGAAGTCTACTAATATCAAATACCGACCTTAATTTGAGGAAGAAATTTCTGAGGATGTACGTCTGGAGTACAGCATTGTATAGTAGTGAAACATGGACTGTGGGAAAACCGGAACAGAAGAGAATCGAAGCATTTGAGATGTGGTGCTATAGACGAATGTTGAGAATTAGGTGGACTGATAAGGTAAGGAATGAGGAGGTTCTACGCAGAATCGGAGAGGAAAGGAATATGTGGAAAACACTGATAAGGAGAAGGGACAGAATGATGGAATGACTTCCATGGTACTAGAGGGAGCTGTAGAGGTCAAAAACTGTAGAGGAAGACAGAGATTGGAATACGTCAAGCAAATAATTGAGGACGAAGGTTGCAAGTCCTACTCTGAGATGAAGAGGTTAGCACAGGAAAGGAATTTGTGGCGGGCCACATCAAACCAGTCAGTAGACTGATGACCAAAAAAAAAAAAGGTCATTAATGCACAACATGAACTGCAGAGGTTTCATGACACTTCCCTGGGGCACACCCAATGTTACTTCTACACCTGACGATGATTTTCCGTCCAAGGTAACGTTCTGCATCCAGCCTACCTAAACGTCCTCAATCCAGTCACAAATTTCACTTGATACCCAATATGACTGTACTTTTGACAATAAGTGTAGGTGTGGTAATGAGTAATATGCCTTTCTACCTGATTGTCTTGATCCAAAGCTTTCAGAATGTCATGTGAGAAAAGTGTGAGTTGGGATTGACTTGAACAATGCTTTTGGAATCCATGCAGACTGCCATGGAGGAGGTCATTCTGTTCAAGATTCCTCACTATGTTTGAGCTCAGAATATGTTCTAAAATTCTACAACAAATGGATGTCAAGGATATTGGATGCTAGTTTTGTGGATCACTTCTACTACCTTTCTTGTAGACAGATGTGAGCTGGGCTTTTTCCACGACTTTGGCATGGTGTTTTATTTGAGGGATCTATGATAGATTATTGTTAGAGGAGGGGTTAACTTAGTGGCAACAGTATAGAATCTGATAGGGATTTCATCAGACCCAGGAACTTTGTTCAGTTTAAACTATTTCAGCTGTTTCTCGACACCACTGACACTAATACTTCTTTCATTCATCTTTTCAGAGGTGGGCGGGGGGGGGGGGGGGGGGGGGGGATTAAATTGAGACAATTCTCCCAGGTTTGCCTTTGTAAAGGAACTTTTAGAACCAGAGTTAAACATTTGTGCTTTTGCTTCGCTGCCCTCAATTTCAGTTCCTACCTCATTTACTGGGGACTGGACACTAACTCTGATACCACTAACAGCTTTTACACATGACCAGAATTTCTTTGAGCTTGTGAAAGATCATTTGAACATACTGTGGTACAGTAGCCGTTGAAGGCACTATGTATTGTTCTGACAGGCGAACATACCTGATTCAGCTTCTCACTATCTATAACCCTATGCTTTTTTTTTACACCCATTATGCAGTAATCTCTGTTTGTTTGGAAATTTCTTTGCAGTGACTGTATACCAAGAAGGTTTCCTCCTATTATGGACTGCTCTAATGTGAACATAATATCCAGTGCACAGTCAGCTATTCTTTTAAGCTTGAATCATAGTTCCTCTCCATGCTCCTGCTGAAAGTTTCGGTTTCCTCATTGAGGTATGACACTACTCATTTATTATATAGTTAACTGAAAAATATATGCATGCTTGGTTTAGTTGTCCTTTGTATTTTGGTAATCATTGTTGCCACAACCATGTCATGATCACTGATATCAGTTTCGATGTGGACATCCTCAAAGAAGTCAGGTCTGTTTGCTGCCATTAGATCCAGTGTTTCCATCACGTGTGAGGTTCCTAACTATCTGTTCGAGGTAATTTTCAGAGAAGGCATTTGGTACTGTTTCACATGATGTCTTAATCATACCCACAGCTAACAAAACTGTAATTTTCCCAATTAATTGTTGGATGATTAAAGTCTCCACCAATGATTGCAGTATGACTGGGGAACTTCGTACAAGTGGACTGAGATTTGCTCTAGAGTTTTTTGGTACATCAAGAGATGAGCCTAGTGGGTGACAGAAGGATCTAATTATTTTATGCCCACCCCCGATACTGAGTCTTGCCCAAATGATATCACATATAGCTTCAATTTATATCTCTATGGATTTGAGTTTCTTGTCTACTGTGACAAACACACCACCTCCGTTTCCCTGTCCTTTTGATAGACAGTTAAATTTTCCCCAAAAATCTTACTGCTATATATTTTAGGTTTCAACCATCTTTCTGTACCTAATATTATGCGAGCCTCACTGCTTTTCAGGAATCCTTTCGCAGTTAACCATTAGAATTTTAATACTCTCATCTGTGGGAGGCACTTATTTTGATTGTACATGATACTTCTGCGTTTCCTATAGCTGTTGTTATCTGGATTCGATGGAGAGTCACCTAATCTAAAAAACCCTTGTGTGGATGCCATAAACAGTCAACTACCTGAATATCAGCCTTGATGTGTAGTGCACACCGTACCCATTTAAGGAGACCCTACATAATTGACCCTATGGCACAAGTCAAGGAAGTCACTGCTAACTTGCCACAGACCCTTCAAAGTCTCCTGTTCAGTCCTTCCACTCGACTCAGTACCAGAGGGCCACAATTATCTCTGGGGACAATGCTGCAAATTGTGATATTCACTGAAACTCCATGCACAAGGCTGGTCTTTTCAACCTTCTCTACCAGTTGGTGGAATGACCCTGGTGTGACCTCTGAGCCAAGATGACCGGCATCATTTGTTCCAAGGTGCACTACAATCTGCAGTTGGTTGCACCCTGTTCCCTTGATGGCTGCTGGAATAGATTTTATACCAAACATTATTTGTGTCATATGTAACACAGAGAGAGAATATGTGGCAAAGATTCCAATGAATGGAGTGTCCTTGGATAGTTTTTGTATTGCTTTGTGGCACCTTTGTTTAATTGCAGAAGTGACCACTGTTACTTCAAAGAAATCGATGATGACATAAATGTAAAGCCAGCTTCTGGTATAATGGGAGCACAATTTATTTATTTATTCTATGTTTTGATGATCCATGTTTTGAATATATCACAGGATATGGAACAAGTTAGTTTGTTATGGTTATTTCAACACATTCTACTGTATTATGTAAATAGCACTAATTAATTTCATGTTAAGGTCTGTACAACTTACATCCTATTACAGAAAAATAAAATACTTAAATATCATTAAAATCATAAATAAAAGTGCACAGGAAAGGATTGGGAAAGTCTCTGGGTGTGACAGGTAATATCCATTATGAGTCAGAAACTTCTTTGTATTGTAGAACATCCTGTGCAATAGGAAGTGTTAAGATTTTTAAATGAGAGCTCATCGCCCACTAGTTCTTAAATTGTAAAGGGAGGGCACTAAAAAGCCTACACCACTGAAATGGACATTCCTCTGTACCATATTCTGATATGCATGCTCAAAGCAAATGTCCTCCTTTCTAGCCAGTGGCCAGTTTCTCCAAACGAAGATTCCATTTGCCATAATGTCATTAAAATTTCTGTAATAAACTGATTTAATACGCGTAGTTTCTATATTTGCGTAACAGCAAACATTGTATGAAGTATAAGTTGCAGAACACAGGCTTTTGCAAAGATCCATGGCACAGTTTGACCAGTTTTGTTTGCTAGCAGTATATAAAGTTTGGTATTTTGTAGTATCTATACTAGCTATCTGCTGGCCACTCAGTTATTCTTCTGTTTCTTCATGTGTAGAGGTTGTGTAATACTGAATGGAGCTTGTTTTTTTTTTTCTTTTTTTCGTAATTAAAAGAAATACCATTTATTTTACACCTGTTTATAACATTCTACCCATTTACAAATCTGAAACAGTTTGTATAAATAAGGTGAAGGTACAAATACAATGTTTCTGTATTAAAAAGGGCTCTCTGCAGCACTGGCTAGCAAAGCTACAGGCATGCACAATACCACTCACACTCGCACAGAACTGCTAAAACATACATATAAATTTATTTTTGATGTGAATGTATAACGAGAGAGAGAGAGAGAGAGAGAGAGAGAGAGAGAGAGAGAGAGAGAGAGAGAGAGATGATGTAGCTATTAAGATACACAATAATTTTTTGTTTATAGAGATTGGTTCTTACAGTTTTTGCCCCCATATTAGAAACTCATCTTTGCACTCCACACAGGATACATGTGATGACATTTAATTTGGTTGTCCCATTGTATAATTAATATTGTATTGCATGGCTGCTTAGTATAATATATTGCAATGATATGGAGAAATTCCATAGTCTCCGTAACATTATTTTGGCTTAGATCTAAACCAGACACCCTTAGCTATGAAAATGCAAGCCTCAGTTACATCTTACATGGCAAAAGCAGCCTTTAGACGCTACTTCTATAAAGTATACTAATAACTACGACTAGCATTAATCTACTCATGTTGATAATTGCAGGAATTACTTCTAGGTTACTTTGGGCCACTGCTCTTCCTGTTACACTACTCAGTATTTATCAAACTTTACACAGAGCACTACCAGCTAATTACATTCCAGAAAAGTTCAGACTTATTTATTATGAACATGTACGTTGACTGGAATTTACATCCCCAAGACCAGATGTTCTGATAAGTTATAGAAAGAATGCTTAATAATGCACCTTCTTCTATGCTGATTTTAAATTTCCCTTGTTAGGTCTACTGTGGAACTGTTATATAGGCTTTTACACCAGAACAGAAAACTTTATTCTGAACCGTAGGTGGGGGTATAGAGTCCCTAAGAAAACTATTTTGACTTCTAGCATTGTGGTTGCGAATTACACAGTTCATCCTAAATTCAGTCTGATTATGTACCAGAAATACCATTATGTATTAAATTTATTAGCATATGAGTATCATAATTCCAAGATTACTGAAGTTTCTTTTGCAAGCTGTACAGTTATAAACTTTACACACTATTCTTATTCCATTCTCCTGTCGAGTAAATACTTTGACCTTAAAGACAGTTCCCAGAAGCCAATATCACGGGAATGTGTGAAGTGAAAGTTTTCAAAATATGCCAGCAGTCACATTCACAAGTAAGCACAGAGAGGGAGAGATTTCCAAGTGCAAAGCAGGGAGAACTCACCTGTTTTGTTAAATTACTTATTTTGAAATGATGCTCTTCTCTAACTACATAATATTTATACACTTTGTTCAGAATGTTATGCACTGTATTAACTAAAGTTCTTTTTCTGCTGTTTTGCTGCAACTACACATAATGAGAAGAGACAGTATTATGAAAAGGATAGATTGCTCCGCACCAGATAGGGGAAATGTTGAGTGTCTAGTATGATAAAAAAAAATTATTACTATTAAATATATCTCAATTCTTTCAATTTAAATCTGTATTTCATACTAGAATGCTGTGTTCCCAGTTTGGCACAGCTTTGCCACAGGACACACGAAAGCGGTCGAAGACGTCCGTCTTCTGGTCGGCTCCTGATCGTTGTCAGAAGGAGGCTGGTTTTTGATTACGCAAAGACTTCTATTATTTGGAAAAGAACAACCCGGATTTCTTTACATGATCAGTATGAATTTTATTATTACCTAAGGGACCTTTAACAATGAATAGTAAAAAAAAAATTGCATTTGCAAATGAAATCGTTAGTAAATGGGGCAGCTATGAGTTGTATAGAAGACAAGGAGCGGCCTTCTGTCTACGACCAGGATGCCACAGTATTCTCTGCTGTAGTAAAGGCTGTTTGACATTTATAAAAATGATATGGCATGGAGGATAAAAAAATATAAAGGAAAAGAACAGAATAAGAAGTCTGGTATACACTAAATATATTCAAACAATTCTCACTAGCAAATTAGGGCTTATTTATAAACAATATAACTTACATAAGTACTTTTCTAACAGTATGGGGCGATCAGATTTCAGCCTGTCATGTGCTGTCTCCTTGGTTCACGTTTTTGTCACAAATTACAGTCATTACTTTTCTCCTTTCGTTAAAGACAGTTCTTGCACTGTTCAACACCTCCGATAACAATAACTTGCTGATTTACAGTTTCGAACATAAATTACTTTAATTTTATTAATTAATAATGTTGTCTGCACGCTGGCAAGACCGCTCACTTTTTTAACTTAAAGTCGACCTGCTTTACGTTTTCACATTACAAGCAGAAGTACATTAAAATCTGAAGATCTACAAAAGTTTTTTCTTTTTTTCTTTCTTTTTTTTTTTTTTTTACTGTCATCTTTTATTTAGATCGAAGCGGAACGACAGTTCAGCTTCTGTTAAAATGTTTCTTTGACTGCGCAATCGATGTATTAGCGTCCGCGCTAGATGCGCATCTTTACAGTTATGTAAATTATACAAAACAAATGTCTTTCAAAGAAGATGTCTCATCTTATAAGTTGATCATTTAATATACAGATAGGTGAATGCCTTTCCAAGGGTACTCAAAGCTTTCATAGGACGGAAATACCAATAATATTACAAGTGGCAGACAGGTGCATCAAAAGACTGATAAACAAGTAAGCTTTTGGCTGAAAGCAGTCTTTTGTTGTGCCTGTCTGTGACTCAACATTTCTACTATATGGTGTGTAGCAGTCTATCCTTTACATAATTTTGTCATTATTCTGTTCTTGAGAGAGAGACTCATTTGATATTTAATTAAATAAAATGTACAATAAAAGTAAATTCTCATCTTGCCTTAGAAAGTCTGTGGTAATTGTTGTCTAATTTAGGTATGAATAGGTCCTTGTATTTTTGTGGCAAGTGAAGACCCGGTTTTCTTGTTATTCACTCCCAGATTTATTGCACAGTTTAATTTTGAGATGTAAATTGAATGATCACATTTCCTTTTCTTCCAACAAAATTACAGTCACAATATAACATTCATTATTTGGCACCAAAGAAAATAATTCATATACAGTTTTTGATTAAAAAAAAAACTAAGTGTGATGTCTCTTGTGCAAATGTTGAAACATAATTGAGCCAGTACAAAGTCTTTAACATGCATTTGATCATATACATAACTTAGCTTGACTTTTAGAATGTTCTAGAAGTTTCTTTGTCAAAAAATATTATGATATCCAATTTTACAATTAGTCAAAATTTGGATAATAATGTACTTTGCCACAATTAGAAAAAGCTGAGAGGCAAAATAGCCAAAAAAGTAATTTCATATAGTCTTGAAATAAAATTTATAGCTTTCAAAGTTGTCTTTGTTAATGTGTTTGCTTATGTCTGATCAAATTAAATTTTTGTTTCAAGAGCAGCTGTTTTTGATAAGTATGAGTGTCATTTATATAAATTATATAAATGAAATGAAATAAAACCAAATTACAACTTATAAAGGTACCAGTTCTCCACTAAATAACTTTTAAGTTCCCTTAAAATAAAGTTCATAGGATGGCCAGTTTCCTGTAATTTCGTGTTTTCACATAACAACTCATAAAATTATTTTATAAATTGTACAGAAATGTAGGAAATATATAATTTTGAAAATGCTTTGGTGTGTTCATACTATTTAAAAGCCATAAATTCCATTCTTTATTACTAAAATCGTACTAGATGTTACCCAAGTGAAAGTGATAACATAGTTTTTGGTAGGGCCAAAGTGGTACTGCAGCTTTTGGTTGACCCAATAACCCCTAAATCTTGGTTTTTCATAATGTGGTGGTGTCACCTCGGTTTGTTTTCTATCTAAATGACTAGGAAGCCTACACACAGCATTTCAGTTAGTATGTGCTTCTTGAGCTCTGCTTCTGATAGATATAAGTAATTTGTTTGAAATTACATAATATGAGTTATGTTTTTGAAATGAAGGATAAAGTTATTTGCTGTTGACCAATTGTTAACCTGTTCCATTACTTGTTTTTAGTTGTGTGTGGTAGAGATGTGTTTGGGCGTGTTATCAATATACTTGTATTATCTGCAAACATAACATTTTTAAAGAGTTCATGATGATCAAAAACATAAGTGCATCAGGTAATGGATGTTTTGAGACACTATGTTTAATGTGTCCCTACTCTAAATTTAGTTTTATTCCTGTAGCATAATTTGTTAATGTGAACCTCTGTTTTTAGTTATTATGACACCACCCATGTAAGGGGATGCCACAATGTTTTAGTTTCCCACGTAAAAGTTTATGATCTATACGATTGATGGCCTTGGCAAGGTCACCAAAAAACTGCCAACAGGCTAATTTCTCTTGTTTAGTTTTAGCAGTTCCAATTTTGTGAGATCATGTATGTTCTCTGTGTAGATCCGGACCCCAAAATGAGAAGTTGGTAAAACATTATTGTCACCATGGAATGGGCACATTGAGCAGTACATAGCTTCATAAAGATGGACTACTACATGGTATCTCAGCTTATAAACTTATATTCCTCTTCTGAGCACTCAGGCAAGCAACAGTAGATGATATGTTACTTCATATATGTAGTTATGAAGTTCTCTTTCATTAAAAGATAAACTGTATTATGAACATAGCTTTTGAGTGATGGTGGACATACACTTTGATCTTAAATTTTTATCCCTTTTTGAAAAGACAGTAAAGTAGGTTGGACTAAAAAAAAAGTCTTCATTTCACTCTGTAGTATTATAAATTCACAGTAGGCAGTAAATATTTATTCAAATATAATTGAAATATTAGGAGCAGTCAAATGAAAATAAGACAGATGAAGCAAAATACAAGCAAGCAAATCAATGGCCAAGAATGTCTTTCTTCATGACTCAAAAAATTTGACATCGCATGGGGAGAAATCGGGATTGTATGGAGGATGGGTAAGGGCTTCCTTGCAAAACTTTTGCAGTGTAGTCGAAACAACCTGCCAACAAAATGCCCACCCACACATCACCAAAGTTGTATCAAGCATGCTGCTGTAGTTTTGCTGGGAAGCCCTTGCAATTTACATATTTTTGGAGCCCTGAAGAAAGATGTTCATGGCTGCTGACTTGCTTCGGACAAAGAGTTGCATGTGTGGTTACAGTCTGAGTTCTGTAGGCAACCATAAACACTTTTTCATGAAGAAATTGACCATTTTGGCTTGCAGTGGGATAAATATAGTAACAGCTATTGTGATTAATTTTGAAATGGTAAACAGTTTACCTATTTTTTCCCATCTGTCTCAGTTTAATTTGGCTGTCCCTTATAAATATTTGTTTGATGTTTCATTATTCTCTGAAGATAAATGAATGTACAAAAAGAAATAAAAACGTTTATGAACAGGCTGAATTAATGGATAATGACTGCTATTATCATAATGTTGAGTTAACTATGTTTAATGGCCAATTATGTAAATTACTTCCTTGACATGTCTCGCAATGTCCTGTTCTGTTACCTGCTGGATCAATGAAATACATGGTCCAATCTGATACCACACATTCCCTTAACCTTTTGTATCCACATGGCACATATAACTGTGAAAGACCACATTGCAACTGGGCACCAACCTGATACATCTTATTCCAGCCCCACTGCGGCGGTTCCACCTGCTTTTAATTCTTCGTTTGTTGATTGTTATCCTCAGTCTCAATGTACTGCATTGCTACACTGGCTGAAAAATATGCGTTGTGGATTCCAACAGTGACTACTGTAAATTATATAGCTGACAGATACACAGTTGTGTGTCACAGTACTTTAATTTCACTGTTCATAATCCCACAATAATACAGTTATATGGACAGTGCACTATTTTGTAACCTTCGATAAGCCTCATTAATAGTTAGCAGGTGAAACTCCACATACTGCTACAATAGTTCACAGCTATTGAAGAATAATCAGGTACATATGGAGCAGTCACAGTCATTGGGTTTTACACATGGCTTCATTGTTTAACACTTATTTCACAGTTAAATTAAAGCAATGTTGTTGTAGTAACCAGCATGGGTTTCTCGTCTGAAATTCAGCCATGTACTGACTATCTCGTGACCAAAAATCAGGCCCTTATATATTATAACAATAATAGGTGCTGAAACTACACATTGTTTGAAGTTGAAGTTGAATTTACAGAAATTACAATTAAAACTTAACTCATTAAATTAACTGAACATATCGAAAAATTGCGTCTTTTTAATAGTTTTTTCCACTACGAGGTTCAGGCCGAATTATTTGTTTAAATCATGAAATTAAAAAATATAATTATGTAAACAATACTTTTGACAAAACTGTTAATTACTTTGAACATAATGAAGGACTGGTTTTGCTAACATGTTTTTGAATAAAGCCAAATAGATACTTAAAGACTGCTATCATTTCGTCTTCCAAATGTTTACAATTATTACGGAATTTATATTTGTTTATATGTCAACAATAAAATTTAAGTTACAAGACAATTACTGATTTTGCCCTATAATGAAATCTACTAACTAGGAATAACCAAAATTAATTAGAAAATCAAATACATACATACAGCTAAGCACAAAATTAGATATGATGTTAAATCCTTTAGACCTGAGGGCCAACCTTTCTCCTTTACAAAAATACAGATTATATTCAAGTGTGTTAATAGTAAATTGTAAAAAGTGAAAAAACAAATTTAAGGAGGCAGATAGTAAAACAAGAGGGGAATAAAAATTATCCCAGCTTGCTTTGTCACACCACCACCTACCGTATCAGAGGCAGGACCACCTGTGAAAACAGCCATATCGTATATCAGCTCTACGCTAACTACTGCACAGTGTTTTATGTGGACATAACCACCAACCAGCTGTCCACTCAAATGAATGGCTGCCACCAAACCGTGGTTGTGAGTATAGCTGACAATCGAGTAGTAGAACATGCTGCTGAGTGTGAAATACTCTGCTTCATTGGCTGCTTCCACACCCTATGCCACATGCTATTTGAACCCCCCTCCCATTTTCTCTGAACTATGAGACGGAAAACATTCTTTCCTCCAACTCTTTTGGTCTCAATTTTCATTACACCCCTGACCCAAACCCATTTTTATCATGTCCACATGCCTCCCACTTCACCTTCTCTCAATCTTAGAGTGAAGCAACAGATGGAACATGCCCATCCTGTCCCCTTTCTGCCTAGAAATGGCAACAACAGGTATTTACACTGTCAATACATTGATGACATTGATACATTTCCAAGATATATTGAGCTTTGTTAATTGAACTTTTTATTTGCTTGTGCTGGGAACTGGTTGTAAGTAATCTCTGTCTTTCTACAAGTAAAAAAATTCTCTTGAGAGGACACATTAGACCTTGACATTCTGCATAATTGAATGAGTTTTAGTTTCAGCAAAGACTGTCAGTATTGTTTGTACTTCTAGATGTGCTGGCTGCTGTGAAGTGGGGACTAGTGAGTAACAGAACTTACCATAATTGGAATGTTTGACAGGAAAATTATCAGCAGAAACTGATGAAATACAAAGATGATAATTCCATGATTAGATTGTCTCTGCCAATCAGTATTGGTATAACCTACACAATTCAGTTTGAACACCAAGCTGGAAGCTATTGTTCTGAAGAAATTTCATAGCAGGTTTAAGTACAGTGGGGAGAAGTACTCACTTGCTACAATATATGTTTTTGGACCCAAGGTTCAAAAATAACCTTTTTTTTCATTGAGAGCTCTACAATAAATTAAAACTCGTGCTTCTGCTCTGTCAGGAAAGGTATCATCATAAAAGTCACAGACTGAAATGGACACAATAACAGAGTGTTGTGACTCGTCGATCTTTCAAAGTGCCGCTGCGCTGTTACATGTGTCCTCTACATGCAGCGCTGTCTGCCAGCCAT
The DNA here is from genome assembly GCF_023864345.2 of Schistocerca serialis cubense. Classification (NCBI taxonomy): domain Eukaryota; kingdom Metazoa; phylum Arthropoda; class Insecta; order Orthoptera; family Acrididae; genus Schistocerca; species Schistocerca serialis. Next base: position 91,985,957 of record NC_064649.1, read on the forward strand.
GCAGCAGCAGCGCCACCTAAGCGGCCAGCCAGCCAGCGGCCGCTAGACTCGGACTCAGTTTTTGATTTGACTGTTAAAGTGACACACGTCTTAACCTGTTACTTGATCTGTGACTTTCATGTATTGCATCATCCTTGAAATATATTTGTTCAACTTGAACTTATAACAGAAATATTCAACTTGAAGTTATAACAATTGGCGATGAGATAGTGAATTTTTTTTTTTCATCGTTGACCCACGTGTTTCTGTGGCTACTTTAGAGCAACTGTTGCAAGGTCTCATAGAACAGCAAATGCTTCTCACAAATGCGATTCATGATTTTGTCATGGCATCAAATGTGGGGCGTCTCTCGTCATTGTTTCTACCTACTGTTCCTCCTTATGATGAGACGGCGGAAGATTGGTCTGATTACGAAAAACATCTTCGACAGCACTTCTTGGCATTTCATGTCGTGGGTGAACAAACATGTAAGTCTCTATTCCTTTCATGGATTTCACCTCAAAAGTATCGGTAGTTGTCACAATTGGCTCCTTTGAAAGATCCTGCGTCTTTGTCCTTTGCTGAAATGTGCTCACTTCTGTCCGCTTATTTTCAAAAGCAAACGCATGTGGTAGCCTCTCATGTTGCCTTTTATCGCTGTCAAAAACAACCGAATCAATCCTATCGCGCTTAGGCTGCTGAACTTCATGGCCTCAGTAGAAAGTGTCAGTTTGTTACTGAAGTTCACAAAGAATCCTATGCCGATTCCATGGTACGGGATGCTACTATCCGATCGGCACCCGACAAAGAAGTTAGGCAATGTGCCCTTCAGTTGGCAAATCTGACTCTAGATGAAGTCCTATCCATCGCTAAGTCTTTTGAAATTCCTCGCACCACTGGAGCGCAAATAGAGGCATGGGGCGACGTTGGGGAAATACAAACTCTGTGCGATGTCGACGAAGCGTGTGGCGTGTCCCCGCCGGCCGATGTGGCCCCAATACGCTCCCAAGCGCAGCCTCGCTCTAACCGTAAACAAACCTCTAAGAAACTGCAGCAAAACCCACGGCAACTTCCTTCATGTCAGCAGTGTTTTACGAAACATTCACGAGAAGATTGTCCACAATGTTGGGCCGTGTGTCACAAATGCAAAAAAAAGGGTCATGTGTCATCCGTTTGCAAATCCGACCACATACATGATGTTCATGAACATGACGCTGATTCTGATTCTGTGTTGTCTGTCAATTGTACTTCTTTCCTTTCAGGGAAGTTGTTCCTCACTGTCCAAATACTTGGTCGAGATGATCGCATGCAGGTGGATACTGGTTCTGCTGCCACTATCATCAATTCTCAGACGTATCTTCAGTTGGGTTCTCCAATCCTGTCACCTGTCACTAGGCAATTATGGACTTACAATAAACAGAAGATTTCTCTCTTGGGACAATTTGATGCTGAGGTATCTTACAAATCTGTCGCTCGCACTGTTCCCATATTTGTGGTCGACCATAGGAACACAGAGAATCTATTTGGTTTCGAAGCCTTTCACGTTTTTGGGTTCTCCATAGATGACTCTGTCAATATTGTCTCTGATGCTATTCCTTATGCTCAAGTGGATTCCTTGTCGACGACATTTTTGTCCCTTTTTTCTCCTGGGTTAGGCTGTGCAAACGACTTTGAAGCTCATATCACACTCAAACCCACTGCTCGGCCTAAGTTTTTTCGGGCTCGGCCCATTCCTGTGGCCCTTCGTGATCAGGTCAAACGGGAGCTGGATCGTCTCACTGCTTCAGGGGTCTTGCTTCCCGTCACTTCCAGTGAGTGGTCCTCTCCTGTCGTTGTTGTTGCTAAGCCAAATGATGATATTCATCTCTGTGGCGATGTCAAAGCCACTGTAAATGCTCAATGCCTTATCGACACTTACCCTATGCCTCGACCTGAAGAATTGTTCACTAAACTTGCTGGAGAGCAGTATTTTTCTAAACTTGACCTGTCAGAAGCTTATCATCAACTTCCTTTCGACACTGCTTCCCAGCAGTTTCTGGTCCTTAACATGCCTTTCGGCCTCTATCAATACCAACGCTTGCCATTCGGGGTTGCCAGCGCCCCTGCTCTCTTTCAGCGATTCTTGGAACAATTATTGCTCACTCTCCCTGGGTGTACAAATTACCAGGACGACATTGTTGTCACTGGCTCCACCACTGACGAACATCTTCAAAATCTCCGCACACTTTTACATGTCTTACAGACTATCAGTCTTAAGTGTAATCTTCAGAAATCAAAATTTTTTCAGGCATCTATCACGTACTTGGGGTTTAAACTCTCTCGGGATGGTATCCGTCCACTTCAACAAACTGTCACTGCGATCGATGCCCTTCCTCGCCCTACTTCTGTTAAGGAACTGCAGACCTTCTTGGGGAAAATAGCATACTATCACGTGCCTTTTCACTGGTTTGCATCATGTGATGTGGCTTTCCAGAAATTGAAGACTATGCTGAAACAGTCCCTGTGCCTGGCTACTTATTGACCTGGACAACATCTTGTTCTTGCCACGGACGCCTCTCAATACGGGGTCGGTGCAGTCGTTGCGCACCGTTTTTCTGACGGTTCTGAACAACCCATTGCTTATGCCTCCAAAACGCTCACGAATGCCCAAAAAAAGTATTCTCAAATTGAAAAAGAAGCTTTGGCCATTATTTTTGCTCTTCATAAGTTTGGTGTTTTTCTCTATCGATCCAAATTTCATCTTGTTACGGATCACAAACCCCTTGTTTCCTTGTTTCATCCATCAACGTCACTTCCCGACAAGGCTGCACACCGCCTCCAGCGTTGGGCTCTTTACTTGTCTCGTTTCAATTATGAGATTCATTTCCAGCCGACGGCTCAACATGCGAATGCTGATGCACTGTCTCGCCTTCCCATAGGTCCTGATCTGGCATTCAGTAGGGATGAACTTTTGTGTTTCCACCTGGATGTTGCCGAGCAGCGGGTTGTGGACGTGTTCCTCATCACCGGGGACCAGCTGGCGGCTGCTATGGGTTTTGACCCTACCCTCTCCCGGGTTTTACACTGTATTCAGAAGGGTTGGTCAGATCGTCCATCTGCTAAGACTTCTGATCCGTTGCGGAACTACTACACTTTGCGTTACCGCCTCACGGCTAGGGATGGTATTATCCTCCTTTCCACCGACAATGCTTCGCCGCGTGTTGTGGTACCTGCGTCTTTGCATGCTTCGGTCTTGCGCCTCCTTCACCAAGGGCACTGGGGTGTCTCTCACACAAAATCTCTGGCGCGCTGTCATGTGTACTGGCCCGGCATCGACTCTGAAATTCCACACATGGTCGCTGCATGCGGCCCTTGTGCGTCACAGGCCGCCGCCCCAAAGTCGTCTTTGTCACCGTGACCTTCGCCTGAGAAGCCCTGGGAGCATATTCATGCTGACTTCGTGGGACCTTTTTTAGGTACTTATTGGCTTCTCATTATTGACGCCTACTCTAACTTCCCTTTCATTGTCCGTTGCACGTTGCCTACCACCGCAGCAACCACCAATGCTCTAGCTCGCATTTTCTCTTTGGAAGGCCTTCCCTCTACTCTTGTTACTGATAATGGTCCGCAATTTGCCTCTTCCGATTTTGCGGATTTTTGTCCCCGTCGGAACAACTCTACTCGCCTCCTTCTCCTATGGACGTGGACACATCGCCCATGTCTCCTGTTATAACAACCAGACTTGCCGCAACGGGCAGATTGGTGCACGGGGCCCCAGCAGATTCGACCCCCACATCTCCTGTCATCTCGACCCGTTATCATCGGGGACACTTCTGTCTGTACGGGAAGCCTCCTCCTCGAGACTTTACGGCTAGTCAAACAGCACCTATGGACGTTAGCAATCTACAGGCCACCTCCATCAAGACCTGTGCAAAAAATTCAAAGGGGGGAAAAGTGTTGTGACTTGCCGATCTTATAAAGTGCCGCCGCGCAATTACGCACGTCCTCTACATGCGGCGCTGTCTGCCAGCCATGCAGCAGCCGCGCCACCTAAGCGGCCAGCCAGCCAGCGACCGCTAGACTCGGACTCAGTTATGATTTGACTGTTAAAGTGTACACACATCTTACTCTGTTTACTTGATCTGTGACTTTCATGTATTGTGTCTTCCTTGAAATATATTTGTTCAACTTGAAGTTATTACACAGATTTGTCAGACATATGATTACATCACAAGTTGCTTGTACTGAACATGAATGAGGCCCTGTGCAGGAAACCTTGAGTTAGCAGAAATAGCCACCTCTCTCCCCCCCCCCCCCCCCCCTCCCCCACTTGTTAAATCCAGTTGTCATTCCCAGAGTGAATTCTTAAAGCTGTTTAAAGAATAGTATTTGAATGGAGTCTATTTTCAAATGTTGGCAACACTGTCAATGATAAAAGAAATAGGTCATTTAGCAAATTTTTGAATTGACTGCCTTAAATATAGCACTGTTCCCTTGTTAGTGTAAATCAAGATACAATATACGTTATGTTGATGATTTCCCAATACTGTTTACAATGCAGAAGAACTATTTTCTCTCAGAACCTGAATTAATTAAGTTCCATGTAATTAACTGGCTCTATAAATTTCCTTTATTTTAAAAAATGATGAAATTGTTTAAGTTTCTACTTATACAAACAAAGCAAAAGCTGTTCAAAGAATATGATTGTAAATCAATTGTCACAGATTTTTAATACAGTCATTTAGATAATCCCATACTTATGTCTCAAAAGTACAACTTTTTAAAAATAAGACTCACTCTCATAAATATATTGACAATATGATACATCAAAAACATTGATTCTGACAATCCAATTTATATCACCAACTTCAATATCACACAGACAATGTATAAAAAATTCAGAAATCTTATCATCTCTTTTACTGATTTTCCCTCCCATCTGTCAGTCAACCGTACCTTCATCCTTTCCCATCTCCTTGCTCCTCTTGCCTGCTCCACCTCATGCAATCCTGACCCCAGTTGGGCTGCAGTTGACTGAATAATAATAATAATAATAATAATAATAATAATAATAATAATAATAATAGTCGAAACAACAATAAAAACTATCAACACAATCATACACAACAAAATAAATGAATACACAACTATGGAGGAGTTACAATTACTGGTTTATGTAGGAGCACTCACTACACTAAATATACACACTAGACAGAGATCAGAACGAACCAACACACAGAAGAAACCCACAACACCAGCATGGCAACACAGGCTACAGATCAGAATAGAAAAACTGAGAAAAGACATCGGACAGCTAACACAATTTATAAGAAATGAAATATCAGACAAAAAAGGAAAAAGGTTAGGTAAAATCTCACAACAAGAAGCAATAGAGCAGTTGGACGAAAAGAAGCAGAAATTACAAGCTTGGGCCAAACGACTTAGAAGATACAAAAAAAGTGAAAATAGAAGGAAACAAAACCAAACATTCAACACCAACCAAAAGAAATTTTACCAAACAATTGATAACACGCACATAAAAATAGACAATCCACCAAACATAACAGACATGGAACACTTCTGGAGCAGCATATGGTCAAACCCGGTACAACATAACAGGCATGCACGGTGGATACAAGCAGAAACAGACACATACAAGATGATACCACAAATGCCTGAAGTGATAATTTTGCAACATGAAGTCACCCAAGCAATTAATTCTACTCACAATTGGAAAGCCCCTGGAAAAGATAAAATAGCAAATTTCTGGCTAAAGAAGTTCACCTCAACACATTCACATCTAACTAAATTATTGAACAGTTACATTGCAGACCCATACACATTCCCTGATGCACTTACACATGGAATAACGTATCTGAAACCTAAAGATCAAGCAGACACAGCAAACCCAGCAAAATATCGCCCCATAACATGCCTACCAACAATATACAAAATATTAACTTCAGTCATTACACAGAAATTAATGACACATACAACACAGAACAAAATTATCAATGAAGAACAAAAAGGCTGTTGCAAAGGAGCACGAGGATGTAAAGAGCAACTGATAATAGATACAGAGGTGACATATCAAGCTAAAACTAAACAAAGGTCACTACACTACGCATACATTGATTACCAAAAAGCTTTTGATAGTGTACCCCACTCATGGTTACTACAAATATTGGAAATATACAAAGTAGATCCTAAATTGATACAGTTCCTAAACATAGTAATGAAAAATTGGAAAACCACACTTAATATCCAAACAAATTCAAATAATATCACATCACAGCCAATACAGATTAAGCGTGGAATATACCAAGGAGACTCATTAAGTCCTATGTGGTTCTGTCTTGCCCTGAACCCACTATCCAACATGCTAAATAATACAAATTATGGATACAATATTACTGGAACATACCCACACAAAATCACACATTTGCTATACATGGATGATCTAAAACTACTGGCAGCAACAAATCAACAACTCAACCAATTACTAAAGATAACAGAAGTATTCAGCAATGATATATATATGGCTTTTGGAACAGACAAATGTAAGAAAAATTGCATAGTCAAGGGAAAACACACTAAACAAGAAGATTACATATTGGATAACCACAGCGACTGCATAGAAGTGATGGAAAAAACAGATGCCTATAAATATCTAGGATACAGACAAAAAATAGGAATAGATGATAGAAATATTAAGGAAGAGCTAAAAGAAAAATATAGACAAAGACTAACAAAAATACTGAAAACAGAATTGACAGCAAGAAACAAGACAAAAGCTATAAATACCTATGCTATACCAATATTGACCTACTCATTTGGAGTAGTGAAATGGAGTAACACAGACCTAGAAGCACTCAATACACTTACACGATCACAATGCCACAAATATAGAGTACATCACATACATTCAGCAACAGAAAGTTTCACATTAAGCAGAAAGGAAGGAGGAAGGGGATTTATCGACATAAAAAACCTACATTATGGACAGGTAGACAATTTAAGAAAATTCTTTCTAGAACGAGCAGAAACTAGCAAAATACACAAAGCAATCACCCACATAAATACATCGGCTTCACCACTACAATTTCATAACCACCTCTACAACCCTTTAGATCACATAACATCAACAGATACAAAGAAAGTAAATTGGAAAAAGAAAACACTACATGGCAAGCACCCGTATCATCTAACACAGCCACACATCGATCAAGACGCATCCAACACATGGCTAAGAAAAGGCAATATATACAGTGAGACAGAAGGAACCATGATTGCAATACAGGATCAAACAATAAACACCAGATATTACAGCAAGCATATTATTAAAGATCCCAATACCACAACAGATAAATGCAGACTTTGCAAACAACAAATTGAAACAGTAGATCACATCACAAGCGGATGTACAATACTAGCAAATACAGAATACCCCAGAAGACATGACAACGTCGCAAAAATAATACATCAACAGCTTGCCTTACAACATAAACTTTTAAAACAACACGTTCCTACATACAAGTATACACCACAAAATGTACTGGAGAATGGTGAATACAAATTATACTGGAACAGAACCATTATAACAGATAAAACAACGCCACATAACAAACCTGACATCATACTCACCAATAAAAAGAAGAAATTAACACAACTAATTGAAATATCCATACCCAATACAGCAAATATACAGAAGAAAACAGGAGAAAAAATTGAAAAATACATCCAACTGGCTGAGGAAGTCAAGGACATGTGGCATCAGGATAAAGTTGACATTATACCAATTATACTTTCAACTACAGGAGTCATACCACGCAATATCCACCAGTACATCAATGCAATACAGCTACACCCAAACTTATATATACAACTTCAGAAATCCGTAATTATTGATACATGTTCAATTACCCAAAAGTTCCTAAACGCAATGTAAAACATACCGTACAGTTAAAAGGAATTGACGCTTGATCAAGGTCCGCGTCACTTTCATTCCGAACCAGACCTAAGGTCTGAGAAAGGAAAGAATAATAATAATAATAATAATGGAAGAGTTACAACTACTGGTTTATATAGGAGCACTCACTACACTAAATATACACACTAGGCAGAGATCAGAACAAACCAATACACAGAAGAAACCCACAAAACCAGCATGGCAACACAGGCTACAGATCAGAATAGAAAAACTGAGAAAAGACATCGGACAGCTAACACAATTTATAAGAAATGAAATATCAGACAAAAAAGGAAAAAGGTTAGGTAAAATCTCACAACAAGAAGCAATAGAGCAATTAGATGAAAAGAAGCAGAAATTACAAGCATTGGCCAAACGACTTAGATGATACAAAAAAGTGAAAATAGAAGGAAACAAAACCAAACATTCAACACAAACCAAAAGAGATTTTACCAAACAATAGATAACACACACATTAAAACAGACAATCCACCAAACATAACAGACATGGAACACTTCTGGAGCAACATATGGTCAAACCCGGTACAACATAACAGGCATGCACGGTGGATACAAGCAGAAACAGACACATACAAGATGATACCACAAATGCCTGAAGTGATAATTTTGCAACATGAAGTCACCCGAGCAATTAATTCTACACACAATTGGAAATCCCATGGAAATGATAAAATAGCAAATTACTGGCTAAAGAAGTTCACCTCAACACATTCACATCTAACTAAATTATTTAACAGTTACATTGCAGACCCATACACATTCCCTGATACACTTACACACGGAATAACATATCTGAAACCTAAAGATCAAGCAGACACAGCGAACCCAGCTAAATATCGCCCCATAACATGCCTACCAACAATCTACAAAATATTAACTTCAGTCATTACACAGAAATTAATGACACATACAACACAGAACAAAATTCTAAATGAAGAACAAAAAGGCTGCTGCAAAGGAGCACGAGGATGTAAAGAACAACTGATAATAGATACAGAGGTGACATATCAAGCTAAAACTAAACAAAGGTCGCTACACTACGCATACATTGATTACCAAAAAGCCTTTGATAGTGTACCCCACTCATGGTTACTACAGATATTGGAAATATACAAAGTAGATCCTAAACTGATACAGTTTGTAAACATAGTAATGAAAAACTGGAAAACCACACTTAATATTCAACCAAATTCAGATAACATCACATCACAGCCAATACAGATTAAGCGTGGAATATACCAAGGAGACTCATTAAGTCCTTTCTGGTTCTGTCTTGCTCTGAACCCACTATCCAACATGCTAAATAATACAAATTATGGATATAATATTACTGGAACATACCCACACAAAATCACACATTTGCTATATATGGATGATCTAAAACTACTGGCAGCAACCAATCAACAACTCAACCAATTACTAAAGATAACAGAAGTATTCAGCAATGATATAAATATGGCTTTTGGAACAGACAAATGTAAGAAAAATTGCATAGTCAAGGGAAAACACACTAAACAAGAAGATTACATATTGAATAACCACAGTGACTCCATAGAAGCGATGGAAAAAACAGATGCCTATAAATATCTAGGATACAGACAAAAAATAGGAATAGATAATACAAATATTAAAGAAGAACTAAAAGAAAAATATAGACAAAGACTAACAAAAATACTGAAAACAGAATTGACAGCAAGAAACAAGACAAAAGCTATAAATACTTACGCTGTACCAATATTGACCTACTCATTTGGAGTAGTGAAATGGAGTAACACAGACCTAGAAGCATTCAATACACTTACACGTTCACAATGCCACAAATATAGAATACATCACATACATTCAGCAACAGAAAGATTCACATTAAGCAGAAAGGAAGGAGGAAGGGGATTCATCGACATAAAAAATCTACATTATGGACAGGTAGACAATTTAAGAAAATTCTTTCTAGAACGAGCAGAAACTAGCAAAATACACAAAGCAATCACTCATATAAATACATCGGCTTCACCACTGCAATTTCATTACCACCTTTACAACCCTTTAGATCATGTAACATCAGCAGATACGAAGAAAGTAAATTGGAAAAAGAAAACACTACATGGCAAGCACCCGTATCATCTAACACAGCCACACATCGATCAAGACGCATCCAACACATGGCTAAGAAAAGGCAATATATACAGTGAGACGGAAGGATTGATGATTGCAATACAGGATCAAACAATAAACACCAGATATTACAGCAAGCATATTATTAAAGATCCCAATACCACAACAGACAAATGCAGACTTTGCAAACAACAAATAGAAACAGTAGATCACATAACAAGCGGATGTACAATACTAGCAAATACAGAATACCCCAGAAGACATGACAATGTAGCAAAAATAATACATCAACAACTTGCCATACAACATGAACTAATAAAACAACATGTTCCCACATACAAGTATGCACCACAAAATGTACTGGAGAATGATGAATACAAATTATACTGGAACAGAACCATTATAACAGATAAAACAACGCCACATAACAAACCTGACATCATACTCACCAATAAAAAGAAGAAATTAACACAACTAGTCGAAATATCCATACCCAATACAACAAATATACAAAAGAAAACAGGAGAAAAAATTGAAACATACATCCAACTGGCTGAGGAAGTCAAGGACATGTGGCATCAGAATAAAGTTGACATCATACCAATCATACTATCAACTACAGGAGTCGTACCACACAATATCCACCATTACATCAATACAATACAGCTACATCCAAACTTATATATACAATTACAGAAATCCGTAATTATTGATACATGTTCAATTACCCGAAAGTTCCTAAATGCAATATAACATATACCATACAGTTAAAAGGAAGTGACGCTTGATCAAGGTCCGCGTCACGTCCCATTTTTAACCAGACTTAACGTCTGAGAAAGTAAAGAAATAATAATAATATGCTTTATGTAATGCATCAGGACCTAAGATTCTGGGAAGACCCAACATCTGCAGTAAGGATGAGTCAGAGCATCCTTAGTATCCTTTCAAACTCAATTTCAAAAGCAAATTCTTTGCAGGCACCTTGAATGTCAACTCACTCAAAAAATTGGCAGACAGAAAGAACTTTCAGTCTTAGAAAGTATGAAATACAAGTTTTAGTAGTACAAGAAACAAGATTTTTAAATGAAATGTTACAGAAATGAAAAACCACAGAATTTTTAAGGGTAAACCACCAATAAAAATGATGGAAGGCATGCCAGTACTTCATAGTGACTTTTAGATTCATAAAAATTTAGTAGAGAATGTTACAGAATTCAAATCCAGTTCAGAAAGACTCTCTGTTCTCACAGTGAAATGCAAAAATAAACAGTATACGTTTGTTAATTGCCTTACTCCAATTAATGATGACAATAAGAAAAGTCCAAGTAAAGTAGAAGTATTCTGGGCACTTTTGGAAGACAAAATATCAAAAATTCCAAAATCAAATGTTGGGGTATTACTGGGGGATTTTAATGCACAAATAGAGAGGGAAAAACTTTTTGGAAAATAGTAGGAGAATATCCAGCCCATAAAAGAATGAACAAACAAAGCACAAGTCTCATTAATCTTTGTAAAACATTTCAGTTGAAGTTAATGTCAACCTCCTCCAAAAAATTGTCAAGAAAAGCAAAAACATGGATACCTCCAAATATAATACTAGGGTAGTTCCAGTTAGATCACATGGCTATTTCTCAAAGCAATATCAAAGAAATCATGAATGTAAAAGTAACAAGAAAAAGGGAATTTGCCTCTGGTCATTACCTGACTAAAATTAAAATGAAGCTCTCCTAATAAAAACCAAAAGAGACAGCAAAAATTGATTACATATGACATAGACAGGTTCACCATCACAAACATGGCTCAAATTTAAAAGAATAGTTGATCATTCACTGTAGAAATATATACTCAGTAGAACAGTCTATAATGGGAGGGAACCTCCATGGTATACAGACACTGTAAAGAAACTTCTAAAGAAACAGAGATTATTGTATTAGACAATGGAAAATCCAGGGTGGAATGTTACATTTATAATGAGGAGGATAATTGCTACTCATCATATAGTGGAGATGCTGAGTTGCAGAAAGTCACAACAAAATAACTGTCACACAAATAGCTTTCAGCCAACAAGGCCTTTGTCCAATTAGACAGCTTAGACTCTCTCTCTCTCTGTGACACAAATGCAACTCACATACACATGACCACAGCCTCTAGCAGCTGGAGCCAGAAGACTGGAAACTGGCTCTTATGCATCCTTTGCACAAGAAAGATCATAAGCATGATGTAAATAACTACAGTGCCAGTAAGTTATAAAATATTTTCAACAATGTTACTGAACGAGGTAGAAGCAACAATTGATAGCCATTTGGGAGAATTTCAGAGTGGATTTAGGAAGGCCAGATCTTGCTCAGTACAGTTTTTCAACATAAAGTCCATAATCCACCACAAACATTCAAACTCTAAAGGCATAGTAGTAACAACAATAGATTTTAAAAAGGCATTTAATTCAGCTGATAGAGAAACAGTAAATAAAGTGATCGAAGAATCTGGCGTTAAATCTAAATTAGCAAACCTTATTCATGAAACATTCACAGACACCAAAGCTCCAGAATGATATTTGTAAGACATTCAAAATAAAAACATGTGTAAGGCAAGGTGACAGACTGTCTCCATTCCTCTTCAACTGCATCCTAGAGAAAATAGTAAGTGAATGGCAATAAAACTAAGAAACCTCCTCCCCCCACTAAGACTAAGGACTAAGAACAAAGGTATTAAAATTCACTTTCTAGCATTTGCTAATGATTTTACATTTCTTTCTGAAAACATAACTTATGCAGAAATACAAATCAATTTCTTAGAAGAAATAGCTAACAAAGCAAGTTTAAGAATTTCTGTAGAAAAAACAAAATTTATGCCAAACATAAAAAATGCTCCAGAAATCCTAGTAACACATATTGGAAAAATAAAGAGGGTTAATAAATTTAACTATTTGGGAGAAATGCCTCAAGAAAATGGCTTAGAAAAATTGACTGTAGAAGAGAGTATGTAAAATAAAGATGGCATGTGGTATAACCAGGAACATTTGTCTAAAAATTTGAAAATACCGCACTACAACATAGTAGTAAAACCAGAATGTCTTTATGCAAGTGAATGTTTAGTATTGAATTAAAAATTACACAAACTTGAAGTACTAGAAAGAAGAATCATTCAAAAAATACTTAGTCTGCTAAGAAATACAAAGGTATGGAAATTAAGAAGTAATGAAGAAATATATGGCAACATAGAAAATATAACTGAAATGCTACAGAAAAGGAGACTGCTATTTTTTTGGACATTTACACAGAATGAATGACCATGGATTATCCAAACTAATTTGAAATGTCTCAGGGACAAGAAGTCAATAATAGCTTGGATTCAAGAAGGTAGGAAAGATTTGGATAGAAAGATGCAACAGAAAGAGAGATTTTTAAGAAGAAAGTGTTAAAATGGAAGAATCCCTAGGCAGGAGGAAAAAGAAGACACGGTCAAAACAGTCTGAGGAAGAAAAAGGATTCATAGTGAGAAGAGGAAGACCAATGGAGAAAGATGAGGATGATGTTTGGATTGTGAGGTGCTCAACTGCGCAGTCATCAGTGTCTGTACAAAGTACCAATCTTTACACAGTCCAATCTAGCCACTTTCACGAATGATGATGGTATGATGAGGACAACACAAACACCCAGTCCTTGTGCAGAGAAAATCCTCAACCCAGCTAGAATCAAACCTGGGAGTCCGTGATTCAGAGAGAGTGATGCTAGCCACTAGACTACGAACTGTGGACAATTATGAAGGAGGAAGCATGGAAATTGGCATGTATTTCTTAGATGACTCAAAAGGAAAAAGAAAAGAAAGAAGAGTAATTATAATAATAATCTGTATTTGTAACTAAAGGTTGGACATCATCATCTTTTGTATATTTACAACAATAATATCATGGCATATATAGTGTAAGCATTAATAAAATCAACCACAGAGACAGATTCCTTACTGGAAATGGAGGAAAGAGGTCCTATGAACATGTGTCCAGAAATGCATCACTGCCACAGTAGATGGTGCTGATGAATGAAAGTTCCTCTGACCAAGTGCTGTGAGTTCTTTGTGTGTTGCAGACTGTATGATTTACACTGTGTACTGTAAGCAGTGGAATGGTCTGGTATTCATTTGGAAAACATGCAGAGATGGTGCTTCTGTATGGTCAAGCAGATAGAAACAGTTGAGAGGCAGCACAGAACTACCAAAACAAGTACACCCACAGACACCAACCACACCATGTAACACTTCGGCCCCCTTTCGGATGTTTGTATGATCATGGGGCCTTTCCGGCAGACAAACATGCAAGGGGGCAATTGACTGTGCGTAGACCAGATCTGGAGGATTGGGTTCTATGGGATATTGAGATGAACCCTAGTACAAGCTCCATGAAAAAGGCCTGCCGACATGGTATGAACCAAAGCATGTATCCTGCATCACAATCGCTACTCTCCTTATTGCCTGCAACAAGTGCAAGGATTATTAGCGATGGGTTTCCCTCTATGGGAAGGATTTTACCAGTAGGTTTTGCAGGAGACCATCACAATTATGGGATTTCTGTCTTCGACAATCAGTGATGCAATGTGTGAACAAGTGCATTGTATCCCATGGCAGCAACTTTGAACATCTGTTGTGATGTGTTTATGATGCAGCTCTGTACTGTGTTCCGGGATGATTGTTGTCATTGCATGCACACCATCCAATACTGGACACACATTCATAGGACCTTCTTTTCTCTACTTCCAGTCAGGAAACTGTCCCTGCAGTTTGTCAGTTTTATTAATGTTCACACTGTATGTGACAAATACACTCCTGGAAATTGAAATAAGAACACCGTGAATTCATTGTCCCAGGAAGGGGAAACTTTATTGACACATTTCTGGGATCAGATACATCACATGATCACACTGACAGAACCACAGGCACATAGACACAGGCAACAGAGCATGCACAATGTCGGCACTAGTACAGTGTATATCCACCTTTCGCAGCAATGCAGGCTGCTATTCTCCCATGGAGACGATCGTAGAGATGCTGGATGTAGTCCTGTGGAACGGCTTGCCATGCCATTTCCACCTGGCGCCTCAGTTGGACCAGCGTTCGTGCTGGACGTGCAGACCGCGTGAGACGACGCTTCATCCAGTCACAAACATGCTCAATGGGGGACAGATCCGGAGATCTTGCTGGCCAGGGTAGTTGACTTACACCTTCTAGAGCATGTTGGGTGGCACGGGATACATGCGGACGTGCATTGTCCTGTTGGAACAGCAAGTTCCCTTGCCGGTCTAGGAATGGTAGAACGATGGGTTCGATGACGGTTTGGATGTACCGTGCTCTATTCAGTGTCCCCTCGACGATCACCAGTGGTGTACGGCCAGTGTAGGAGATCGCTCCCCACACCATGATGCCGGGTGTTGGCCCTGTGTGCCTCGGGCGTATGCAGTCCTGATTGTGGCGTTCACCTGCACGGCGCCAAACACGCATACGACCATCATTGGTACCAAGGCAGAAGCGACTCTCATCGCTGAAGACGACACGTCTCCATTCGTCCCTCCATTCACGCCTGTCGCGACACCACTGGAGGCGGGCTGCACGATGTTGGGGCGTGAGCGGAAGACGGCCAAACAGTGTGCGGGACCGTAGCCCAGCTTCATGGAGACGGTTGCGAATGGTCCTCGCCGATACCCCAGGAGCAACAGTGTCCCTAATTTGCTGGGAAGTGACGGTGCGGTCCCCTACGGCACTGCGTAGGATCCTACGGTCTTGGCGTGCATCCGTGCGTCGCTGCGGTCCGGTCCCAGGTCGACGGGCATGTGCACCTTCCGCCGACCACTGGCGATAACATCGATGTACTGTGGAGACCTCACGCCCCACGTGTTGAGCAATTCGGCGGTATGTCCACCCGGCCTCCCGCATGCCCACTATACGCCCTCGCTCAAAGTCCGTCAACTGCACATACGGTTCACGTCCACGCTGTCGCGGCATGCTACCAGTGTTAAAGACTGCGATGGAGCTCCGTATGCCACGGCAAACTGGCTGACTCTGACGGCGGCGGTGCACAAATGCTGCGCAGCTAGCGCCATTCGACGGCCAACACCGCGGTTCCTGGTGTGTCCGCCATGCCGTGCGTGTGATCAGTGCTTGTACAGCCCTCTCGCAGTGTCCGGAGCAAGTATGGTGGGTCTGACACACCGGTGTCAATGTGTTCTTTTTTCCATTTCCTGGAGTGTATATACATCAAGTAGCACATTAGATACTATTATACAAACATTTACCACCACTAATTCACTGCTTCAATATACAAATGTAGTATTATTGATAAGGAAGTTCAGAAACTTTTGAGTGAGTTTAAACATCTTTTAAGTAGCAACTATGTCAACTTGCCCTTGAAAAGATTTCCACAGAGTTGATTCATATTATTTGGCAGCATGTTATAGAAGTGTCTTCCACCTGCAAGTGGACTGTGATCTGTAGCTCTTTCAGTACACAGTATCCTATGATATTCACAGTTGGCTCATGTTCTGTAATTATGAATGCCTCTGTTCATTACACTTCTTTAATTAACCTCC